>NC_059482.1:18169438-18469438 GCF_018139145.2 Gymnogyps californianus
AAAACGTAACTATTATAATCATTCGGTACCTGTCAACATATATACAGCCTGTTAGATTTCCATATTCATTTATATTTCAGCTCTTTCAGTTCTACAAGACTCAGTTTAAAAAAAAAAAAAACAAAACAAACCAACCACCACCACCTTACTCAGCTGGCAATTTTATAACTTAAGTTATACAATATTTTCTGTTACAAAAGCAAACTAAAATCATATAAAAAAAGTATTGGCTTTGCTACAAAATACAAACTTTATCTAAGGTAAAATATCTTTAGTGCATAACTTACTGTGAAGTAATCTTACTCCCTTCTTTCTCTTTGAGTACAATTACATAGAATAATACCTCATCAATGGACATAACATTACAGACATGACATCTTCCATGGAAATTTGCTGGAGACCTATGCATTATTTATAATCCAACAATTCTTCTCTAGGACTGAATTTTCCACAGAGACACTGATGCCTCACCTCCCACCCTCAGAATCCATGAGATAACTTTCAGCTATCCACAGAACATCTGGGTTTTCCAAAACTGGACCTGAAGAGTTATTTCTATTCTAACACATTTGGAGCCACACAAAGCATATCGATGTTGACAAACACTTAAGAGCCTTATTCTATAAATAAAGGTTATCCTTGAAGTTTTCAAGTTGCAGAAAACTGACTTTATGTCTCTTGTGCTCCTCCTTGGCATAGATGATGTATCATAACCACTGTGTTTTAGACAATGTTTGGCCATTCTTTTTAATTCCTTCAGTGACAGATTTGCATTTTGTGGGTAAAATTTTCAGAGAGAGAATACTTTTTGATTATTCTGCTTGACTAATACCACCTGATGTGGTGGAAGGGAGACTTAACTTCTCAATCAAAGCCCCAGATGAGCTTTAAAGTAGAAAAGTGAAAGGAAGAGAAGAGCCAGTGATTAAATGTTGTGTTACACCACTAGAAACTACAGTTTGCCAAATCTGCCACAACTTATTTTCACAACCAATTCAACCATTATAAATTACAATACTTAATACTTTTCTTCTCCTTGGAATGCTACATATTTAGCAATATTCCAACGTTACTCCATTTCTTCTTCATTTCCCCCCACTATATAATGGTAATTTTTAGAGGGAAGACAAAATAAACTTCATCCAAACATAGAAGGAAATACGTAGAGAAATTCCTCCCTTTCTAATGGCCAAAAAAAGATTGTCATCACAAGGAATCACTTTTTTCATATTTCAGAGAAGTTTGAGATCTTACTTTACCATAGTTTGATTTTTGATGGATGACTGAAGAAGTAACATACACATGGAATTCAAATGCAATATATTATATAAAACTGCAAAACCTGAATAATCTCATACCTCTGAAACACTTGAAACTCCTGAAGCCTTCATCTTCTGTGCAAGTTCCATGTTATTTTCAACAACAAAGCCCTAAGTTATGGGTAAAATAAATGGAATATTTAAATATATAGTAGACAATTAACATACAAAAGTAGGTATAAATTTACTGGTGGAGAAACATTTGGACAGGAAATTATGTCCTCCTTTGTTTCCCTGCATTAGCATTACTGCTTCTATCCTCTGCTATAGCTTCTACCTATGAGGCTGGACAATTCTTACAAATGGTTTGGGTGAGTCAAACCTTTCATCCCACTTCTATAGTGAGTCTCCTTTTCCAAAAACAACTATTTGCTTTGGCATGTGTCACATTAATATCCAAGAACTAGATTCTCTGCTATTCAGAAAATGAACAGGAAAATGAAACAGACTGTTCCTGCACAGTTTTAATCTGTTGAACTTCTAATTCTCTTGCACGGACACTCTTTTGCCATTTCACCACAAGATTTAGACATCAGAGAAGCCCCAGCTATTTCATTATTTAGTTCTAACAGTACTTTCGTCTCTAACCAGACAGTGAGGCTTGGATTTTTAGAACAGCTAGGGGAGCTGCCCACCCAGTAATGAAGACTTCTGATGGAGACGGAATAGCTGTCTCCCTTAGAAAATCCTAGTTTGTGAAAAATTGTTGAACTTTGAGAAGTTACTGTTTGGACAGCTGAAGATATGTTGTGTGTGTAACTATATGGCTAACATTCCAGTTTTCCATATCTAAGCTCTCAAAAGATTTGATTTCACCAACATTTGACTTTTTTTTTTTTGTTTTTTTAAGTTAATAAATACAAGAGATTGACTTAATTCTTATTTCCAGTCTATACTGTATGGCTCAAAACAAAGTTGTAGTCACGGTAAACTAAACAATAGCAGAACCACCTGTGAATTGAAAACTGATGTTAACATTTAAAAAAAATAAATCCAATCAAGGCATTTACAAATGGAAAAAAAGGATCACAGCTAGTTTTTAATTAATGCAACATAATATTATTGACTGATAATAATACTCATAACCTTTTATAATTAGCTGTTAAAACAACCTACCTTAACTTACTGGATTTAATTAAAAGAGTAACTACAGCCTATTCTTAGTTCTCTGAAGGCAGATTATTTAAGATCAAATGAAAATTTACACCATACAGCAGATATGTTAGTTCCATGCAGACTCTCCTAGAGTCTGCAAGGATGTACACATGACAGTGCATCCCAAGTTCAAAAGTGTAATTGTTTTCACAGTGTGTGTAATCTCAGCTGATAAACCTTGTTTAAGAGGTGACCCTGAACTGTGTCAAATTGTGTATCTCATTAGCACAACACTCAGGATCTGTTCGGATCAAGCTGGTTTCTGTAGAGCCATGTATATGTCTGTGCAAGTGGCACACTGTACAAAGACACTTTAATTAATAATCCAGAGAGCCAAGAAACACAGTGCAGAGACAGCTAATTGGTCCTGTTAGAATCTGCCCTAAGTCTATGAAAGTTGAAGTTTGTAAACTGTGGAGGATAGCAAGCAATTCTGAGGGAGTCACACAAATACCCCTGTATTGTATCCCCCACCTATATGCAGTACTACGCTATCATTCGTTGCTGGGACATCCCAGTCTTGTGCTGCTAAAATTGAGTGTTCTCAATTATTAGTTCTACAAATTGTCCATACTGAGACATAAGTAGCCTTTCTTGCTTCAACATGCATGAGAAAATACTTAAAACTTACTGCCATCTGTATAGTATTAAGATCCAGAAAAGATACTTTCTTGTCTGCTTGAGCTGCACGCTGCCTTGGTTTGGGTGTTGGTTTCTGTAATAAAACAAATATAGTTGAAGACCATTTATTGCCATATTCTAACCATCTTACTTTACAGTAAATTTTGAGGGACCCTAATTTTTTTTTCAAAGCCAAATCTAACTGCACTAAATTCAATTCTAAACAGGCAAGATGATGTAGATGTTTGAATAAACAACCCCCCCAAATGGAGATACCTTTCAGAATTCAGCCACAAACGGGTATAAAACTCTACAGAACATCTATGGAATGCAATGTGAGTTCCAGGTGAGAAATAATTGTAGGACTGAAGTCAGTGGTATCATATATGTGGCAGAATGATTTATTATTATTGTTTATGGAGTGCTTGATTTCTTTTCTTGTTCTGTAGGCTTACCATATCTTTGACACTTTTCCTCATGCCACTTCCTTTGGAGAATTTTAACACAGAAACAGAAAAGAGACTGATAATAGTTGCAAAATCAACAAAATGATCCAGAAATATTTCTCTCATGATGTCACAATACAAAAGACAAAAAATAATAAAAAGTGGTTTATTACTCTTCATGCTTTACTCTCTTGATGAAGGTAGAAATTATCCTCCATTTCCACTTACGCTACTTTTAATTTATCAGTGATTTTTAAGAAGCTATTTGGTATCTTAGCACCATGCTCGAGGCACCAGAATAACAAAAGTGTGGTGCAGATACACCCGTGTATCTGTACGTATAGCTTGGGTATGGCTGCTTGAGAATTCTTTTGGCTCAAAGCTACCCCAGCTGACTGAGTTCTGTCTGAGTTTCTAAGAGACCACAGAAACAATAGCTGATTTCATGACTGTCCTAAATTTCAACCATAGCCCTGAAGTTGCACAAGCATGTGACTACATTTTATGTAGGACATCTACATTGGAAAGAGAATTAATAAGCACTAAATTTATAGGGAAGACATTTAATGTTTGTTATTTCTCCTCCCTTTTCTCCCTGCCCTTTTGCTAACCAGTTATCTACCATTATAAAACACTTTAAAAAGTTTTGGACAGAAGAAAGATTTCACTTCCCAAAGGAAGTCGAAGATGCTGGTTATATGAAGTATTTGTACTATGTATTATTTTACAGTAAGGACAAATCCTGGTCATCAGGGAAGAACTAAATGACCTGCTGTAATAGGTCTTTTATATATCTCTTCACTTCTGTGAGTTTGTTAAGTTACTTACCGTCACTGATGAAGTAAAAGGAGACAGGGCTGGAGTCTGCGTTTTTTCCTCTGCTAGTAATTTAGTTGCCATTGATTTCTCTTTTTGAATGTCATTCACTAAGTCTGCAGCCATTGTTAATCCACTTGGTGGCAGGTAGACAAACTTCCATTTCAATTCAACTGTGATGGTACCAGTAGCACGTCTTTCAGAATCTGCTAGTTCAAAAGCACCTGAAAGCAAAATGCAAATCTTGTCTAAATTATCTTATTCCATACATATACAAGAAAATGCAATGCAAAACTGAATGGGATTCAGGAATTAAGTAACTTAATACTCTTCATTTTAGAAGCTAAATAGTGTCAAAATATTGTGTTTTGTAGATCCAAATATATCCAATATAACACTGTGGACATTCAAAAATACAGGATTTAGAAGGGACTGGATTACTGTGTTCGTTCAAGATGTCCTGTAGGTTTCTCAGATAATCCAATACCAGATAACTAATTCTTATTGACATCTTCCAAAAGATCTAACTAAATCATTTCCATGTTTTACTAATACTAACTTTCGTTAAAGAAAATATAAGGGTTTTAAAAATCTGCTGTTGCTAAATCTTTATCGAAGAAGAAACACCCTAAATTCACTTGCAATTTTTCTCCT
Source organism: Gymnogyps californianus (assembly GCF_018139145.2). Classification (NCBI taxonomy): domain Eukaryota; kingdom Metazoa; phylum Chordata; class Aves; order Accipitriformes; family Cathartidae; genus Gymnogyps; species Gymnogyps californianus. The sequence continues at coordinate 18,174,450 of NC_059482.1, forward strand.
ATTATCCATTTGTATGGGATAATTATAGAACCATATTTTAAAATTTTCATGAATGTCTTATAGTGGACAATGAAATAATCATTAAGCAGCTTTTATATTATAAACACCGCAGTAAATTTGCAACTGATGTCAACTTGCGGGGAGCAGTTGATGCACTGAAGTCAGGGCTGCTATTCACACAGTAGAAAAATGGGCTGATGGAAACCTCATGAAGTTCAACAAAAGCAAATGCAAAGTCCTGCACTGGCCCAGGAATAGCCCCAAGTAGCAGTACAGGCTGGGGGCTGACTGGCCACAAGCAGACTTGCAGAAACAGAGCTCGTCCTGTTTGACAAAAATAATATAAGCCAGCCAAGCTGTGTCTTTGCAGCAAAGAATGCCAACTGCACCCTGGCCTGTATAAGCAAGAATGCAGTCAAGCAGGTCCAGGGAAGTTTCATACTTTTTCTATTCCACAGCAATGAGATGGCATCTGGAATGCTGTGTCCAGTTTTGGCCTCTCCCGCACAAGTGAGAGACTGACATTCTGGAGCAGGTCCAGTGGAGGGCTACAAAGAGATTCAGGGCATTGGAGCACATGACATAGAAGAGGCTGAAAGAAGTGATTTGTTCAACCTTCAGAAGAGGAGGCTCAGAGGGGGTCTTACAGCTTCCTAACAGGAGAGTGTGGAAAAGACAGAACTAGAGGTGCACAGCAGAAGGACAGCCAACAGACACAAGTTGGAACATGGGAAATCCCAGGTCTGTAAGGAAAAAGTTTTTATTATGGGGGTGATCAAACATTGGAACAGGTTGACTAGACAGGTGCTAGATCTCTGTCCTTCGAGATATTAAAAATTTAACTTGGCAAAGTCCTGAGCAACTTGCTCTAACTGGGTCAGGAGGTTAGACTAGATCATATCAGGAGTTCCAGTCGACAATGATTCTAAGATTCCAAGTGTAGCTCTTGATCTGTTTTTTTCCCCAAACAGGCTGATTTCTCATGTCAATTTTCTAATTTAAGTGTACATTAGCCAAAACTAGAAAAGGAAACTAATGAGAAAAAAAAATGAAGCCATGCAGAGAAAGAAAGCATGGTTTAAATTAGTGTACCAGTCGTGAAAAAAAGAAGTAGCAGCAACACCAGAAGAAAAGGAGGTGGGAGAAAGTACGTATATGCCAGGAAACTTTTTTTTTATCATTAGAACATAAAAAAGGACCAGTAAAAGAAGATATCAAATATTTCCAGGTTACTTTTGAACCAGAGAGAAACACTTGATGGTTTTTTTTCAAGACTTATTTCAAGACATCTACTATTTTAGTTTCACAGATATCTTGTCAGTTATGAAAGCAGTACATTTTGAAAGTAAGGTTTCAGCCACCCCTTCCTACCTGATGTTAAGACTAACAGGGCCTTTCTACCTAATAATGAAAGATACTCATAATATAGTAGTGTGAGAAATACAACTGGTAAATTTGGTAGGCTTCTCAAGGCAAAAAACAGTGCTAAAAGGCAGAGGCGAACAGATTACTAAAATGCTAACAAAAAAGAAAACATCAATAATTGATTAGCAATTAAATTTAGTCAGTGTTAGAGTGACACATCATTCCAATTATAATTATTTATCAAATCATAATTGTTACATACCTGGGCCAGTATAGAGAACAAAAAGGGATTTAAAAGATTTTTCATCTTTGTTAGGACCATGATAAATGAATGTTTGGACACCAGGTTCCTTTAATTTTTTTTTTTTTTTTTTTTTACTTGTGGATTTTAAAGAAAATATTTACTTTTTTCTCTTAAACCTCAGAAAATGTCATGAGGGGAAAAAATCCTACTATTGCAATCCACCCTGTAAAGTACAGGCATCCTGTTCAGATTCATTGCAGTTGATGGATAATCACAAAACCAAACACTACTTTAAAATTTGAGTTAAAATGCAACAATGCTGGAACATTCTGTTAGTACTCTTAGTAAACAAAAGAGACATTTGAAACTTTTTCTCTCCCTTGTTTTTTTATTTCTCTAATGTTTAGTTTAATGTTTATATTAAAAAATCATTCATCAGTTTCAAAGCTCTGACACAGACTTTTTCACTAGCTATGACTTAAGTAACACTGAGATGCAAAATTTCTTTTCAGGATTTCATTGGAGTTTAAAATTCTGTCAGACAAGAACAGTAGATGAATGATACGGGGTTTTAGAATCAGAATCGTTTAGGTTGGAAAAGACCTTTAAGATCATCAAGTCCAACTGTAAACCTAGCACTGCCAAGTCCACCACTAAACCATGTCCCCAAGTGCCACATCTACACGTCTTTTAAATACCTCCAGGGATGGTGACTCCACCAGTTCCCTGGGCAGCCTGTTCCAATGCTTGACAACCCTTTTGGTGAAGAAATTTTCCCTAATATCCAATCTAAACCTTCCCTGGTGCAACTTGAAGCCATTTCCTCTCGTCCTATTGTTTGTTACTTGGCAAAAGAGACTGACACCCACCTCGCTACAACCTCCTTTCAGGTAGCTGTAGAGAGCAATAAGGTCCCCTGAGCCTCCTTTTCTCCAGGCTAAACAACCCCAGTTCCCTCAGCCGCTCCTCATACGACTTGTTCTTTAGACCCTTCACCAGCTTCGTTGCTCTTCTTTGGACACGCTCCAGCACCTCAGTGTCTTTCTTGTAGTGAGGGGCCCAAACCTGAACACAGTATTTGAGGTGCGGCCTCACCAGTGCCGAGTACAGGGGGACGATCACTCCCCTAGTCCTGCTGGCCACACTATTTCTGATACAAGCCTGGATGCTATTGGCCTTCTTGGCCACCTGGGCACACTGCTAGCTGATATTCAGCCGGCTGTCGACCAACACCTCCAGGTCCTTTTCCGCCGGGCAGCTTCCCAGCCACTCTTCCCTAAGCGTGTAACGTTGCATGGGGTTGTTGTGACCCAAGTGCAGGACCTGGCAACTTAGCCTTGTTCAACCTCATACAATTGGCCTCGGATCATTGATCCAGCCTGTCCAGATCCCTCTGAAGAGCCTTTCTTTAGTTTGGTTCTTAAAGAGATTTAAAGAGATACAAAACAGGAACTGAAGATTTTGTTAAGTTTAAAGAGGTCTAATTCTTACCTGAGATAGATCTGTCATGTGCTAAAGAAATAAGAGGCACATTGGCTTTCCCTACATAAGCACCTTCTTCCGTTTCACCATCATCAAATACATAAAATGTTAAGGATTCTGATTTTAGGTATCGGTCTAAATCTGCATTCATTGGCATTTGGAAACACATATGGTCATCTATTTGTGGGTTGTTGCTGCTAGGAATGATGGGAGTATCATGGTCTGCAAAATCAAAGAACTTGTAGACAACATAAGGATTTGGCTGAAGATGTTTTTTTCGGGATTGTAGATTGTTACAACATTTTATTGTAATGTGGAGTTCATTTAAATTGCCATCTGTTGAAGTGCTGACTTGGGCAGTTCTGAGTATCTGCTGCTTTAAATGAAAGAGAAGTTAAATTAAAAACATTAGAATTCTTATGTTGGCGAACTCTAAGAACTATATAAATAGAACAAATAACTGATTATTTCAATGACACTCCAACTACTGTTTAATTTTCTATGTTAAAATATTACTTGTTTTACAAATTCAACGATATCTCTATTGGTTTGTTGGTACAAGGAAATAAGAGGTTAATCCTTTCAGGTCTGTGATTGTTTGCTTTATTCTTCTAAAGTTTTATGATTTACTTGTCATTTGATTATCTACAAAGCAGTGAAGATCACAGTTTTAAGAGTGATTCATATCTAGTGCCACTTTAAAGTTAAGGATTCTGATTTTGACAGCTATCCTGTGTAAAGAAATTTTTATAACTGTAGTCCCTTTTATGCATGTACTTTTCAATAATTAAAATTACACTGCAGATTCCTCTGGTTTTTTCTTCCTCCAAAACTTTTACCTACATAAACAATTTACAGAAATTAGAAATCAGCGTGGGAAGAGTAATAATAAATGTTTGAAGTAAATTAAAAAACTCAATGATATCACAAATTTTTTGAATTACCTATTAGCATGGCTTGTACATACTGTGGAACCCATAGCTGGCAAACTGGGAAATTCATTTTAATAAAAATTAAAGAATAAGAAGAAAACAAATAACATGAATATCTTAAATGAGTAATCCCCATCTATATTGATCTCAAAAGGCTCTCCTTTTTTACTGTAATATGTCAGTGCTATTTTCATTAATTGTACATAATTATGTTGCTTGTGGAAGCCAGAGTTCTGTCTTCTGGTATATGGGGAAACATGTATCAATTTGATTTTGTGTGATACAATGTTAGATATTTTGATTAAATAATCCACACTGAAATAGTTAATGAGAAAACCAAGTGTGACAGTTTCAGTCCTTAATATGCAACCTTAAGACTACTGTTTCTGGCTACATACAGAAATGGGAAAAAAAAAAAATTATAGCAGTTTATGTACAGTTCATGTTTCCATGATTTCTGCTGCTATACAGGACAGAAAATTTTATATGTATGTTTAACTAGTGAAAGCTTAACTTTTGGAAGGCACAACTGAAGCTACTTCTGCAGCTGCAGACTGACAGAACCCTTAACATAATGTAACCATCTGCTATAGCTATATGACTTTTAGTTTCTGCCATGAAACATTTCTGCAAACTGCAGTGTTTCAAACAGCTCTGTAGAAGCTGTTCTTCATTTCTGCCATTTTTCCTATTTTATTTTCTCCTGTATAATCAGTATATTTCAGTTGCCATGTTTGAATTTGCAATTTTACAATAATTACAACAAAACGCTCTGTTCCACATGCCTTACTTTTCAACTGTGTTTGGATTGGTAACACAGCCAGAAATAACATAATCAAAAATAGAGAAGATTAAGTAACAGATTTTGGCATTTAACAACAGCCAGATTTCGCGAGTTAGTTAAAAATACCTTTGATTCTTTTAAAAATCAGATTTAAAGCAAATGTTACAATGTTATCAAACACGAAGTTATTCTGAAAATGCCTACACTGACCTTTAATAGAATTCATACACTAAACATACTTCTCAGATTACATCATGGAATCCATTGAGATTCTAGTATAATATATGTTTACATTATGGAATAAAACATTAAAGTTACTCCAGACTTACAGTAATTTAAACAGCTATAGATAAAAAAAATTGCCCATTAGAAACTCTAAAGTGTTTTAATTTATACATTTTAACCTGATTGGTTTTATTTCTTAAACAGTTGTTAAACATGTCTGAAAGCCCCTTCTTTTTCTGTCTGTGACCCTTATTTAAACATGATTATACAGTGCATTATATTGTCAAAATTCTCTTCATTATGCAGACAAAAAAAAAAGTGAAATAATCTCAATCTCATAATACTCAAACATTAAGAACTTTGAGACCTTTCTGAACAACTGCTTCACCTGTTACACTGATCTGACACCCAGCTGGTTTAATATTCATGAATATTGTACTAGAACAAAATGTTAACAAAATCTGGCCCTTACAGGTTAAGAAAATTAAATATAATAATTTCAAATATTCTAGTGACAATTTCAGTAAAAATAACTAACTGTAGTTTAAGACTTTGTCTCTTCAGGAAAGCTATAATTCAACTGGTTCTTAATCTCTTTATATGAAAAACATGTCATTCAACTGCTAAGGATATTTTTCAGTTCAAGAACCTTTAACTTTGTTAACCGTGAACATATACAGACTGGAAATAAACTATTTGAACTGAAAAAGTAATTTTGAACAGTTTATTCTATCAAAACTATGAAGTACAAACCCAAACATACCTGGGATGGTTGTTCACGTTCCCTAAAATTGGATGTTATATACCCCAGAGCCTTTGACCTCTCTTTGTAGAGACTAATAGCTTGATCCATAGGAACTCGTAACCTGATCCAGTATTCTATGGTACCATAATTTTGAATGTTTCCTTTGATTCCTAAGGAATAAATACATACGGGATTGCATTAATTTTCATTTCAACATTAGAGTACTTAAGTCAAAAGCTAGGAAACGCCACAAGTATTGTGGATGAAAATTGTATGAGCCAGCAATGCGCGCTCACAGCCCAGAAAGCCAATCGCATCCTGGGCTGCATCAAAAGAAGTGTGACCAGCAAGTCAAGGGAGGTGATTCTGCCCCTCTATTCCACTCTTGTGAGACCCCACCTGCAGCACTGCGTTCAGGTCTGGGGCCCCCAGCGTAAGAAAGACAGGGACCTGCTCGAGCGGGTCCAGAGGAGGGCCACGAAGATGATCCGGGGGCTGGAGCACCTCCCCAGTGAGGACAGGCTGAGAGAGTTGAGGTTGTTCAGCCTGGAGAAAAGAAGGCTCCGGGGAGACCTTATAGCAGCCTTCCAGTACTTAAAGGGGGCCTACAGGAAAGATGGGGAGGGATTCTTTATCAGGGAGTGTAGTGATAGGACGAGGGGTAACGGCTTTAAACTGAAAGAGGGTAGATTTAGGTTAGATGTAAGGAAGAAATTCTTCACTGTGAGGGTGGTGAGGCACTGGAAGAGGTTGCCCAGAGAGGTTGTGGATGCCCCATGCCTGGAAGTGTTCAAGGCCAGACTGGATGGGGCTTTGAGCAACCTGGTGTAGCAGAAGGTGTCCCTGCCCACGGCAGGGGGGTTGGAACTAGATGATCTTTAAGGTGCCTTCCAACCCAAACCATTCTATGATTCTATGATTCTAAAGATTAGTTGTCTTGTGACTATGCATTATGACAGTGTTTGTGACATGAGATGTGCAGTTCATGTTAGAAACAGAAACAACTCCTCCTCTGGCTCTACATGTATGATCCAAAACATGACCATTTTTTTGTATTGTAATCTGCAATATTTACTGTCCAAGCTATAGAGTCAAGTCAATTTCATTATTTTAATCTCTTTAAGGCAAATAAAGCTTATAACAGTTTTGTATGTCAACAGTTGGAAATGTCCCATAAAGTGGTATGCAGTTTAAATTACTGGCAAAAATACCACTTTATAATGGCTTATTAAACCAGATTTTTGACAAAAGCGGGCAGTTAGAGGTCTCTGAATCTACTGATCCGATAAAATACTCCTAAAAGAAAAAGTAAACAGCACAGAATATTAAGTACTTCTTAAAAAAGGCTTGTCCGGGATATCTTAAAATTATTTTAAAACAATGAATTAAATTAAAAGGAAAAAAATGCACAAAACCTAAACCAACTCCCCCATAGATTATGCTACTATATGAAATATTAACTGTAATCACCATCATTTGCAGCTTTTTGATGCCTTACGACTCTTATATGAAGACTTCTGACTTACCAGTTTAAATTACAACCACTGTAATCATTTCTTCCTTTATTTATTGATAAGGAATGAGGGGATATATTTATGACATTTGGGCCAGATATAAAGCACTGATGTTTGATAGTCTTATAATACAGAAATGTTTTTGTTTTTAACGTATATTCTGCCAAACAGGGAAATTGTATATGCAAAAGTAGCATAATTTGATTTAATTTAAATATATTACAAGACTTCATTGAAATTACTGTATGTTTCAAAGTTGAAGTAAGTAGGGCCCCCGTGTATCAATAACAGCCTGAGAGGATGAAAGAAACTTGCATTAGACAACTAAAACACAATTAACAATATATAAAATAATAAAGCAAAATGAAAAAGACTATCAGTCTGATTTTAAAATATCTTCTCTACAGTATTCATAGAGAAATTCTAACATATGAATAGTCGTACAATGCAATCAAGTACCCTGCTCTACTAACTACGTTTCTCCATGTTGTTTTTGAATAATTCTGTTGAGTAAGGTGATACTATCTTTTATTAAAATTCTTTACATGTGTAGTAGTAACACTTTGCAAGTGACCTTTATACAAGACAAAGAATCACTTGCTATTTTCCGACAAGATTCTCTAATGCCATTTCCAGCATGTCACAAACTTCTAATGTCACATACTTCAGGATCACTATATTAACACCATCTTTGTCCTCAGCCATTACGGGCAAAATTGCACCTGTCAGAGCTTTCCCACAACTGTCGGTAGAATCACCAGACCATACCGCACATCCAACAGGAAATATGTTGTGTAAACCTTTTTTTTTTTCTTTTGAAATAGTAATACACTAATTCATTGTTGGCCAAATACACATTACTTGTCACTTACAATACTGCATCAAACAGAATACTTTTTGATATGTTAATTACCAATTAAATTTGCTGTGCTGTAGATCTTCCCATTGTTTTCCAAGATTTCATGGAACTTCAGTTGACATTCAGCAACTGTTTCATAATCTGTGCCATATGCATGATGAACTTCAAGTGTGATACTGTTTTGCTGTATATAGTGCAAGAAGCAGTCATCAGCCTGCACAAGATACTGAGAAGTGAAGTCATATGATGGGGTACGCCCATAAACTACTGGGGTTGTCTGAAGTTCGAAGTCATAGAATGCATAAGTACAAAAAGTTGCAGGTTCATGGTCACCAAAAGCATGCATAGCTCCAGAAGAGAAGATCACTTTGCTGATATGAATTTCAAAAAGGTTCTCTCCTCTTTCTAAATGTAAAGTTTCATCAAATTCATCCACTGTATCACTTGGCAATATTTCTGGTCTGGATTTACGCGGTTTTGTACCATAGACAATATCTCTTAGTTGAGCTGCAACAAATAAAACAAAATAGAGCTACAATATGACCGTCTTATTTAAAAATCAAATATAATTAATGACTGAGTAGAGAGGAAAAAAGCATAATTCAATTTTATTAACACTGTTACTTTTTTAAAGGTGTTACCAAAAAAGAAATCACACATTTAAAATCATACATCTACTGCTTATTTAGCACACTGACAACAATCAAGAATCCCTCCACAATGGAGCTGCTTCAATATACATAAAAATAGACACAGGCCCCTAAAAATTAATAACAGATTACAAGGGAGTTAACAAGCAAAAATTCAGAAGTCTTATGCAATGATCAAAATAAGTATCACTATGCAAATGTAGCAGAGACTTAAGATACATATTTTTGTAGGGTTGAACTAAATTTGCCAGGGAAAGAAAGAATACATCCGACTTAACCTCTGTAATATCTTGAGTGGACAGAACTATCAGCAAAGACCTTTACATGTTGCCTGGCCTCACATGTGGTAAACTGTGAACAAATCCAAATATGTGCTTACAGAATTAGGACATAAATCATCATGCAGTCCTTTAGTACAGGGGATGCAACTTGGAGACAAAACATGACGACGTTGGGGTTTGTAAGATATCCTACTTCAGGCTTTCTATGCACCTTTTACATGCTGAAGCCATTAAACCAGCATTTTAAATTCATCATATTGAAATATTCCGTAGGTATATTATACCATGACTTTGGGATTTTTAGCAACACATGATTATATAATGATAGGACAGCAAAATAAAAAGTTGACCATAAATGTACGATTTATTAAAAAAAAAAAAAAAAAAAAAATCTAAGTTTGATAGTTTTATACTTATTCAGCAATAGCTGCAGCATAGACTTTGTTGAATTTTGTTTGATTAATAACTTTATCATTTAAGTCAATGAAACAGCACACAGATAGTTTTCCGTGAAAAAACTGACCTTTCTGCTAGTTTTAGGAATGGAAAAGTGTTTCAACTGAAGAACAAAGTTACAACAATAACTTGCAAGAGATAAAATATAAAAAAAAGTTAGAGAAGAATATACTTTAAAGATACCTTCTAGTTTTCTGATGCGTGCAGCTCTAATATCAAGAAGATGGACATACTGTTCCAGTCTTAACTCATAGTCTTTCTGTAGACTTTCCATCTTTTGTGTCACTGCTTCTACTTCAGTCTGAAAAAAATTTGCATGTAAAAAGGACTTTTGAGGCATGTCTGCACTGATGCTGCACATGCTTTTGTCTACAAATTAAAATACAGTTAGATTTGAGGAAAGAGCATTTAGAGTACACAAAAATAGCAGCAATTTTTAATTCAGCAATACAGCAATCAGTTCTAATTTCAGCAAAATCTAAAAACATTATTAAGAAAAACAGACTAGCTATTCTTTCAGGATAATGTTCCCAATAGTTTCTTTAATGATTTTGTTATTTTAAACTTAGATTAATTGAATGAAAAGTCAAAATATGATCTGCAATATTCCAGCACAAGAGAGTAAAAGCAGCGTGTTGTGGAAAAGAAAGCTTGTTTGATAAGTACACTTACTATTTTTCCTGTGAGGACCTGATAAGAGCTCAGAGATAATCCCAAGAAGGCATGGTTTGAGGGCTCTGATCAGGGTGAGTTAAAAGACTAAAGTTATAGTCATTTGGATCTCAGGCTTTTTAAACAATACTTTCAAAACCAGCAAATCTTATGTTGTTACCTATAAACAGCCTGGCTTTGTTGCTGAATTTGCAAGTCTTAATTATGACAAGTTCCAGTGCTACAAATGTTAAAATGTTATTATCAGTGAGTAGAGTTTAGTACCTGGTAATCTTTGTTAATTTTGTGCTGCACAATTAACATATTCCTTGTCTTTTCAAGTTCTTGCACTGTTTCCGCATGTGTTAATTGCAGCTCCCGGATGGAGTGTTCTAAATCTTTATGGACATCATCATCTACTTTTTCCAAAAACATGAGGTCCCCATTCTTCTGCTGCTTTCGAACCTGGACAAAATTTGAAAAATTACTAGAACAAAGTTTTGCAAAATATTTGGATGTATTTGTGCCTGGTTAAATGTAACACTGGGACATAATTTTGGAACAACAATAAGACAGTAAGCATAACTTTGTAAATTTTGAGCATGTCGTAACACAAAAAATAGGAATGAGGTAGACCAGTAAGTGTCAGGATTGTATTCACTAATGTAATCTCGTGACTATCAGGAACCAACTAAAATGTATGAGATATTCAGAAGCAATCACTCCTGTCTATCCAAGGAAAATACAAACCCCTTAATATATTTGTCTTTTATATAATTAATAATCCTGCTTCAGTGAACATACAAAACCTGAATTACTATTCTCAAGTCTACATTGCTTCTGTTATTAATACTGGGGTTTTAATTTTCATCTAGATTTTTTTTCTTACGTTATTTCATTATCATTATAGAATTATCATTTGCATTTCAGTAGCAGAAAAAGATTCTATTTGCAGTAAACACTTCCTGAAGAAAATAAAACGTAAGTCACTGGAACAGTGGAAACTTAATGCAAACTTATTTTTTCACTGATTTCTTCCCCCCATGCCCACTTCATTTTCAATTTTGCTGTAAACAATAAAATTACAACTTATGTGCAGGGTAAAAAATAGCACATTTTCTGGTTATTTTTGTTTTTCTGTTTTAATAAACAAAGAGAAGTTGCTAAGCATCGCTGTATCGCATTTTAGAGCTTCCATGCTTATAGACACTCCCATAAATTACAGAGTTAATAAACAAATTTTTTTTTTTAATAAACATTATAGGAAGAAAAGATGGCATCATAAGCCATTTAACTGAGAAAAAGTAAGTTTTTTAAGAAAATGCTTGTGAATCTGGTTTAATTCAATTTTGATATTACAATGAATTATCTACATAAATCTAGATTTCATCCTGGCAATTTTTTTGTCTTCCCTTCTGCTTCACTGTAACTGAAAAATGACAAATGCACACATATGAGCTTGAAGCATTAACTACAAAAAGATGCACAAATAATTCAGCCCTAGAAAATCCCAAGCATTGTATAGAAAACGTAATGGTCAATGAAGGGTTTAAAAAAAAAAAAAAAAAAAAGAAAAAAAGAAAGAAAAAAGAATAAATGCAAAATATATAGAATCATAGAATGGTTTGGGTTGGAAGGAACCTTAAAGATCATCTAGTTTCAACCTCCCATACACTCATTCTTTGTAAGTTACCTTTATAAGCAAGAGGGCTTCACTGAGTTCTGCCACATCAATATCATTTTCCTGAAAAAGAAATACTTAATGAAAAGGTGTTATCAGATATGAATGAATATCGAAGAAATACATTCAGAATAACAAGATGCATTCTCACTAGACATGACATTTTGCTTGATATCATGAATAAACACTGTTATATTTCTGTATTCTTTTGCTTTCAAGAAGTATTTGCACTATGCATAAAACATAGAATGGGGGGAGGGTTTGCTCATATTCTAAACAGAAATAGAGTTCACCTTGGTCAAAAAATTCATGTGATTTTTCAGTTCATCTAGTTGTTGCTTATGTTCCAGGTAGCATAACTGCAGGTCTTTGTTCTCTTGCATCAGCTTTTCCTTTTGGTCTTAACATAGAAAAAGAATAAAATACTCTACTTAATTCAACATAATTATAAAAATTATAAACTTGCTTTTTCATATTAACTTCTGCATGAAAATTTCATTTTAAAATACAGAATCTAATTTATTTTGTATAGGGAAATCTTTGGTATTAACAAACAGAAAGAGAGGGATAGAAAACTAATCCTCTTTGATCTGGTGTAGGTGTATGGATTAAAAAACCCAAAACATTCTTACTTTCATTAAAAGGGAACATACATCGTCAAAAATCTACACTTTCTGTATTTCTAAATAGAAAGATATGCCCAACTAAGCACAGCTTTCTGTTTTGGGGGGAGGGAGGGAAGAGGGGAATAGAGAGGATATAAAACCCTGTCAATCTGAATGACTAAACACCATTAAACCTATCAGTAGAAGGTTACACAGATTTTATACAAATACCCACTAATGCATAGCAACATCCACAATGATTTCTCAATAAGATGTGAGAAAAAACTTAAAGATTAGGTGAAATAATTTAGTTATAATAACATACCTTCTCTCACATGTAAAAGTTTTAAAAGCAAGCTTTTCTCAAAATCATTGAGGTTTCTAAGGAGCAAAAGCACTCTCTCACTCTCCTCCCCTGACCAAACTCCTTATTCTCTTGATAACAATCTTTTTTCTCCTTCCATTTTTTCCTGTGTTTTTTGAAAGTCCCAAAGTTATATTCTCATACCATGTACTTAAACACTATGAATTCTTATTTTAGGTCAGAATGATATAAATGTTAACTGTCAACCTGACGTGCAAGTATTAGCCTTTGTAATTCCCATCTGCACTCGTGGGAGTTGATTGGTAAAACATTACATACTTAGTTGAGAATATATTTTACTGCTTTCAACAAAATAGTCCACAATATCTTTTTAATGCTGGAATCTTTTCTGTTGACTCTCAGTGCAAGATGCACAACTTAACTATTTTTACAGAACAGCTTTTCAGTTTAGAGGCTTGAACTCAGCAGGAAACAGGTGGCTGAGATGCTAGTCTCAAGGGTTTTGAAATGTTTCAAAAATTGACATCAGGTTAGTTTTAATTTTGCAGAGTTTATATATTAAATGACATCTTCACTAAAAATGAATCATCTGTAACGCCATTGCTCCTATACACAGTAGCCTGACTCGTACATGTGTTGGGACTCCACAAGAGTCATTTTCAATTCAAACACATAATCACCAGTAAGGTTTTAATTCTGCAGTTATGAGGAAAATGTAATGCATTTGTGCAATTGAGAAGAAAATATAATTAGAAACACTAAGGGCCAAAAATTAGAAAGCAAATAAGAGAACGATTAAAATAAGCCTTGTGAATGGGCAGAGAAGGCAGGCCTTCATAAAAGATGGTGAAACACTTATCAGCAATTGAGTCTTCTGGACTCTCCCAAATAATATACTTGAAAGACCTATATCTGTTGGGAGGTCTCCCACAGAGAAAAAGGGCCCCTTATACTGATGTTGTTTCTTTTCTCTACAGTATAAACTGAGATCTGAACTGGCACTTTTTCCAGGTATGACACAATATATCCCTCCTCAAGTACTTCTATCTCATTGTCATGAATTTTCTGACAAGAGCAGCAAGCTCAGTCCACTCTTTTTCTAACATGAACCTCAGTGAAGTTTTTGTACACATTTTTAATATTCATTCACACTTGCTGCTTAAAAAGTTAACTTCAAAACTGTAAATGCTATATAGAAAGGAAACTAGCTTTTGTTCAAATAGAGGCAATTTCAACAGTTTGTTGAACCAAAATGGGCCGATCCGTCAATAGCACAGCTCAGTCTACCTTAGCACTGTCCATGTTGCCTTTCCAGATTCTCAACAGGCTGTGTTTCTATGATCCCAACCAAAGATAAAAATGCAAGAGATGCAGGGAAAGAGGCAGGAGGAAAGGGAATACTTCTGCAATAGCCTTTAGGGAACAGAAGTGACAGGAGGCTCCTGCCATTCAGTTTTCCCATATAACTACATTGTTTTTCATCAGGAGCCACTCAAACTCTCTGTTGGTTGTTTCCACTAATAATACTATCAGCACTGGTTGGAGCACACTTGGATCGGGGTTGGCGCTGCACGCTGGCTGCTGCTTAGCTTGCTTCCCCTAATTTAACCCAAAAGCCACAACTGAAGGGGAAGAAGAGGGGGAGAGAAGAGGTGATTCTCACACCATTGGTGACCACATCCCACAAAAACACATCATCACAACAATATTAGGGTTTTCAGTAGCAAGGCTATGACAGTAACAGCACAAGAAAGAGGGAAAAACACTGCCCCGGAGGCTTTAGAAAACACTACCACAGCAGCTTGCATGAAAGGCTACAGAGCTACAAGTGGAAGCAGACTACAGAGTTGCAGATAGCCCTCTGTGTTGATAAGGGCTTGTAAGACACCTAAGGGACTGTGCAATAATGTAATCAAAATTGCATATTGTGCCAATATATGCAATCCCATTCAAAATCAGAATTTGAATAAACTTGCATGATTGTCTTCCACATTAAATATTTGTACATGTTCACAAAACATGAAAAAATCTTAATCAGCAAAAGCCTCCACATTTGTTCACCTCCTACATAAATTCACAGAAAGAGTTCTTATAGACCAACCAGTACCAACCAGGTAGCAGGGGAAAAGAAAAGAAAACCGTCACTGTCTTTCCCTGTAAATAAAAGGTACATGCTTCCAAGACAACAGAGACCTATTTTGCTTACTATCCCATAATCTACCTACCATCATGTACAAGAGCATCTATCCTCCCCCTCTTCCTTGCCAAACCCTCTATTTGTCTAGGTCCAATTTAGGGCAACAGGACTACCTTCTTTGTTAGGCCATGGAATAAAACTGGAACTGTATTTATGCTGATTTTTTTTGTAGTTTTATGGACAGAAGAACAATATTTAAGGACTGGAATAGAATTTTTACTTGTATATTTCGCAAGTCAGCTTTTACTGACACAGAATAAATATTTGTCCATTAAGACAACTGTAAAAAAACTGCAGTTAGTAAATAGTGTACTCCATGTAAAACAGTACTATAACTATGAACAACAAATGCAGCAAGGCATGAGATTATATTAATGAAAAATAAAAATTATTTAGGCATAAATATTACCAAGTAAAGACATACACTGTATGAATTTATGAGATAAGTGACATGAATCCTTGCTATAGTAATTGTTTCAACTTAGATTTTGTATTAGCTTATTTCAGCCCTTTGAGACTTGCATGAAACAACACTGTCAGGAAGATACAATGAACATGAACTATTGTAATTTATGGCTGAGAATCTGGGAGATATCAAAAAGACAAGAAACTCAAGAACAAATGACTAAGGGAAAGGGGGCAGGGGAAGGGTGATAAAGCATCTGCAAATACCATATTCTAAAAAAAGGGCAAATGTAGTCACAATATGAAATAAGTTATTCTGTTTTCTGTCTAAATGTCTTTCTTTTAAGTATTACAAAACACATTACGAAGTTATGGACAGAAAAATACTACTAAAAAATTCATATCCAAATTACATGATCACTCTAAAAGAGAAACACTGAAGGAGGACATGGAAAAAGGCAAGATGATGTTAGTCTCCTGTAGCATTAAGAATTTTCAAGACTTCATTTATTTTAACTCTTTCTTAGTCCTGGAAAAGAAGATTTGAAAAAAGATTCATATGTCAAACTAGAAAGGGTAGACAAGACACTATTTCTACACTAGTTCCAGGCAGCAGGTTAAGACAAACAGTACTTCAGTTCTCCTGCTGAACTTAAAAAAAGGGATGTGCAGCAAAAGCAGATACTCTGAAGTATGTGATTGAAGAAACTTATACTGTCTAAGTTTTGTCAAAGACAAGAAGCTGTAATCAAATCCTAGATACACAGGCCTTGAAGGGTATTACATCCTGTACTTAAGCTGCAGCAAGTTCAATTCTATAGAAGTTGAAAGAGTAGTAACCTGGCAATCCAGTTTAAGAGTACAACAAGCTATTAACTGCCAATCTAGGCAAGGGGTGGTAAAGATCTATCACAAACATAATGCCCATAGGAAGGATAGAAGATGGAAGGTTTTGCCTGATTTTCCACATTCGACTTAACCAAATAATAGTATGGCCTATAACATTTTCATGCTTTTAATATCAGTTTAAATTTTGCATTGCATAATCAAACTGTCATTACTAACTGTCTCTAACTGTCAATATGTCATAACTTCATATTATTGTAGCTTAAGGCATCTTATTTATTTTAGTATCACTTAAGGCTAATTTTGCAAACACTTGCTGTGGTCAAATAAAATGTTTAAATATTTAATCTGGTATTTGAAGTCAGTAGAGCTACTCAGAATCTTAATGGTAATCACATGCTGAACTCGAGCCATAATCATAAGAAGAATTATTCACAACAAATTGGCCCACTTCATTCCATTAGATTGTTCACAGAAAAACACCTTTTAAAAATACACATTTGAAGAATCAGCTCTAAAAGTATTTAGTTTACTTCCTGCCTGTGCTCTTGTTTTGTAAACTTTATGCTGTCACAGTACATCACAGTATTGAGATAAAAAAAGAAAAGACTGCAAGGTCTTAAAGATTCACCAAGAAGTTGTCCTACAGCATGGAAAAAACACACACAAAATAATCTGTTCAGCAGATTAGAAGAAAACTGTATTATTGTAAATGTACATAGCTGTAAATAAAAATTAGTGTATACTGAAAATATTAAAAAATTCTGAATTCACAAAGTTGAAAGACAACCATCTTCAAGGGCTTATATAGGCTTCATGTAACTTTGTACAGTAAATAAAATTAGAATAGTGGTTTATAATTTGAGAGGGACTGTCAGA
This sequence comes from Gymnogyps californianus, assembly GCF_018139145.2. Taxonomy (NCBI): domain Eukaryota; kingdom Metazoa; phylum Chordata; class Aves; order Accipitriformes; family Cathartidae; genus Gymnogyps; species Gymnogyps californianus. The sequence goes on from NC_059482.1 coordinate 18,191,576, forward strand.
TGGTCCTCTTTTCCATAAGAATTTTCAATGTAAAGAAGAGGAGAAATACCAAACAAAGAGTAAATATTAACCCAACAGATGAAGAATGAATGCGGCTGGAGTTATATGATCCTCATTCAGCACATAACCTGTATTGGGTCAACTTTTGTACTTAATAGCTAGTCATAACTTAAGCATATTGTTGAAATGTACACTTAAACGGCAGCTCTGAAATCACCAACAACAGAAACTACACTTTTCTGGGCAATATACCTGAACTCCAACACAGGAAAATCTCACATCATGAGAAAGTGATAGTTATTTCAGAAATATACCTCTTTCTACTTTGATCTTGTCAAGGATTTCATTTTTGTCTGCTAAATCAGATTCGATAGCAGTCTCTAGTTTAGCAATTTGCAGTTTCAGTTGCTGTTCCTTTAATTTCCATTGCTGTTCATGGGTCATACTGAAGACACTGCAATAAAACATGTGGCATGTGAAAAACTTTTAGAAATCAGCCTCAACAGAAAATAATAAAGAAAAAAGCTTTTAGTGGCACAGAGACCACTGTCATCATGTCTTAGGAATTAAGTAAACATATGCTGGTCTGCTGCTGTTGAAACCAAGGCGCCTTTCTCAGGCTGCGGTTAAAAAACATGAAAGAGTTTGTGGGATGAGCAAAGGAACTGGCCTTAATTTAGAGCTCCAAAGTCAGAAAAGTTGGCAGCATGCAACATTTGTGGGGCTAGAAAAGGAATTCAGATGCATATCCCAGAGTAATCCACAACTCCAAACCTCAGCAACTGACAACTGACAAAATCATTCTTTCCGCATACAAAACCTCTTAATGTAGAGAACTGGGATCACCCACCTGATTTCTTTTAAATCTGTGAAACATGCAGAGCCTAAAGTCAGTTGCCTGTTCAAAGAAATGTTGACCACAAAGTGACAACAGTTTTCTCATACTGTAAAACAACAATTCTGATACTGATTAAGAAGCACATATAAAGTAATCTTTCTCCTACTTTAAGAAATAAAAAACAGAGGTGGGCAAAGAAATTAGAATAACTCTTTTGCCTGTAACACATTATTTACTTGTAAACTACCAATCTATGTGCAATAAGGATTGCATGGACTCAGAATCAGAACTGCTGAAACCACAACAAAATGTGTAACTCAGATTAAAACAAAATTAAGTCCATTATATAATTTACAGTATAATTCCCAGTAGGTAAAAAGACAAAGCAATGCAATGTGCTTTCATATAATTTAGACAGCGAGTACTATGGTCTTCACATTATTATTCAATACGTGCATTCGTATTGACTGGAAAAATGTCCTTCATCTTAACCACTCATAAACCAGTTTATTCACTTTTGTATTCTGTGAAAAATCAGAAATATTAGGGTTTTTTTAAACATAAGAGTCAGTTCCTCAACTGTTCACTTTGGTGAAGCTCACCAGTTAAAAAAAAGTTATTTTTTACATATATAAATGTATTTAAAAAAAAAAATCTTCTGACATCTATCTATTTATCGATCTGTCTCTCCCAGAGATCTATGAAACAAAAACCTCAACCAAAAAAAACACAGAGAAGAAAGAAATACCACAGAAGGGACAGCCCACATAGCTTCACAGACTGTACATGCTGATTGAAAGAGAACTGCCTGTTTTGATGGCTATGACTACATAAAGTGGTTGAGTACATATAAGTGCATTTATATCTATTTGAAGAATGACCTTAACAGAAAAAAAATATTATAGCATTAATTGTAGACTCTAAAGTATATGGCAAGAGTTTATGTTCTTGATTTGTGATCATAAAAACAGTTCTCTATATTTTGTCTTTTTCTCATACTGTATCTATCTCACCTATTTATATAGTTCTCTAGGCATATACCGTCTTATAGTGTGATAGAGTGCCTTTTACAGCATGCATTAACTTAAGCAATGCTTCTAAATCCTACAGTAATATATCTTCACTGCTATAATTTTGAAGATAATATGCAGCGAATATAATGCACTGAACCCACAATCATTTCCATAATACTGCATAGGTACAGAAGAGACACAGTGTGTTCTACAATTGCTTAGACTTACTCCTCTTCAAAGTTTGATTGGCTCCCGTAAGGAAAGAATAAATCTTAGCAAGAAAAGATATCAAATACCCTTAGTTTTCACACTTCTGAAAATGTTTTCAAGTTTTAATGACCATGATACCTAGTTGTATGTGCATTCGTTATCTTTAGGTACAATTACTTCACATAAAGATGTAGCTACACGTTATTTCAGTTTTTCAAAAGACTATGCTGGCAGAAAAATCATTAACAGTTACTATAATAGTAATTCAGAATTTAGATGTTTAAATGAATAACATTTTAAAAGACAGGTCTTATCCAAGCCTATATAACGCTAACATTTACATCAGTTTGAACTGAGTCAACTTGTGTCGCTTTCTTCCTTTGAATTTTAAGATAACTTTTACTTGAATTCATGTGGAATTTCTTTCACATTTACTGTATTTCACTGGAGTTGGAGCCATCTGGGTAACTATAAATGGTCAACCACATCGGGCACTGTTTCCTTTGGAGGGAGTTTAAGCATTGCTAGATTTGCATTACAAGGTCATATGAAAACAATTCCTCCAAACCTTTTATCCAAACGAATTGTTTTCTTGGATACTGGCTAAATAATAAGAGTCAACTGACAAATTCATACTTGTTCTTTGTACACTTTTCCGATCCAGTTCTGCAGTCTTGGCTTTGGCAAAATTCCCATCAACTTCAAATGAATTTCCAAAAAAATAACATTAGCAAAGAATGGGTTTATGCCTCTTTTCCTCCATTAAAAAAATAAATATTTATTAATTATCTGGCACCTGTGGACACTGGCCGATCCACTGCTAGCAACAGGCAAGCTGTAGTAAAGTTGCATTGTTCAAATGGGTAACAGAAAAAGCTAGTCATGAAACCGTAGTTATAATGAAATGATCCATTTCTCTTTTCAATTTCTTGTTACCTATATAGTAACATGGAATGATGAAACATGAATCAAAGTTTAAATGGGAGCATATGAAAAGACAGATCATTTTAGGTAAAAGAAAAGCCATATTGTGGATTACTGCATTATGAGAGAACCATATTTAAATTTATCTAGTTAAATATCTTTTTAAGTTATGCAACTATGATTTAAATAGAACGGAAAATTTTAAGTCAAGATTGTAAGTTGATTTGTTAGTAAGAGTTATTTCTCTGCATAATAATAGGGGAGAAAAAAAATCATAATCAGAAATATTTATAACATGATCAGACTTTGGAAGAATCTACAACAATGAACTTAAGCAAGAGACAACTGACCAACTGCCCCTATACAAAATTCTACATATTGTGGTTATACAACTGTTACATCTCATATGTAAAAAAATGTTTTAAGCTATTTGTACTCACAGTTTTTTACTACTATAATTTTTAATTTCACCGCAGAAAGTACAAAAAGTATAATAAATATTGTAAAAATACTATAAACAACATTTGCTATCACTTACATTGTGTTTAGTCATTGGTATTTTTTTGACAGACATCACACTGACAAACCAAACAAACTTCAAGAGGAGAAATAATTTTGATAGGAGAAAAGACTTGAAGCATTTTACCTACTTTCTGAGGCAATTATTAGCTCTAGGACATTTGTCTCATTTTCCAACCCTCTTCAGTGTAAAAGATCACATGGTTTCACAATAAAGGAAAAGTTCATTTGAAGGTCATTTTTTTCTTTAATATGCTTGTGGCAATTGACTATAATTACTTCTTTTCTGTAGCAGAGAATTTCGGAATCGTACCTGGCAATGTATTTTCGTTTTCATTGTAAGCACTGCTGATAAAATTTATACAACTTATTATGTATAGGAACCTTTGTAAAAACTCACATAAGCCTATACAAAAACTTCAAGCAGAACCAGTACAAATGAAATGGTAGCTATTACCAAAACAAACAAACCACCCCTCAAAAATAAACATTGGAGAAGCTGTCAAATATCAGACTTTATACAGGTCCACTGAGAAGCGCTGGAAGAACTTATACAGAAAGTTCAAACACCCCTTTTCCCCAAATGAAAGAAAATAAAATAAACCCAAAGGAATATATGTCTACCTAGATGTATTCTTCTTTCAAGAATAACCTTAAGAAAACAAATAATTAGAAATTCAAATAAGAACTTTTTGCATTGATGTTCAAAATAAAGGGATTTCTACTTATTTTTTAATTAGATTTTTTAAAAGAAGTAATCTACTATTTTGAGAGTATTAGAACAAGTATGGAAGCTGCTCCGTTTCAACAAAACAGATGAAATACAGACAGAACACCATAAAAGTTTCCATATACACTTACTGATATGACAAACTGTAGCATGAATCTATTTACACATGTGCACAAACACAATATGCATATGCACATTCAAGCACACAGTATATGAAGACCTATTAAACAGGACAGGAATCAAGTTTTTTATGTACAGAAACCATAACTTACCTGTTATACAGCTTATCATAGTTTTCCCTCAAGAGTTCCTTCTCTTTTTCTAGATCATTTATTCTTTCCTGTAACTAAAATGAAGAAGGAAGTTTCAAGCAATGCACAGCACAAAAGGAATTTACAATGAATGTGTAAAGACAATTAGTTAATAATTTGTAGGCATTGCCAGGCTTTTATTTGTTCTTTTTATACAACAGTCTCTTAGAAGCTTCAAAATAACACTTTTTTTCACCAGATGGATTTACATTTGGCCGAGACAGTCTTTTTCACATGTATAGTAAATATTTTTTAATTGACCTTATAGAAACAACAAGTTCTTGCTTTCAAAATACTCACTAAAGCAGGATATGGTTTTAAAGTTACGAGATGCTTTAATCCAGAATATATACCCTACACGCCTTACAACAGTTTAAAGGTTTGGAGGAAATACCTATGAGGTAACCTTGGTAAACTTGGAAAATACATTCATGTAAAATACATTCAAACCAGGTAAACCAGATGGTAAAACTAAACTTAAGCTGCTACAAAATGTAAGAAAAAACAAGTAAGTTTATAGACTCTTATTCATCATATATTGAAGAGAATGAGGAATAAAACACTTGATTTTTGGCCCTATATCTGGGTGACTTAGTGATGACACTAGTCTCTGAGAGACACTAGACAAAGAAATAGAAGTGACTGATTAGAACTGCTGAGTAAGATGTAATACTACACTGTACTGTAATTAAATCAGGGTGAAATAATACTAAAAAACGAGCAATATGTGATCAATAAATCAAGTGTGATTTTTTTCTGGCTAACAAACCACTTGTTTAGTATCAGTATTGACATGAAATCCTATGGTTTAACCTCAAATATTGTCTAAACACTGGTACTGTGATTATGTGGCATGGGGACCACGTATGGTTCATGATTTTATGAAATGCAAGCAGCAGCCACAGGTTTTTCTTTTTAATGGGATAGAACTATATATATATTACCAGGTCAGTCTTCTAAATGTGTTTGAAAGGTCTATTCACATCTCCGCAATTAAAAGGTAACCCATTGTTAACTTTTCCCTTATCTATGTGTACTACGTAAAGTAGATTCTAGCTCTCTTGAACACAATCTCACCTCCTCTGTCCTTCGGTTTGAAATAGTTACTGATTGCAATTCTTTTTCAAGATGGAGACACTTTAACCGCTCCTCTTTAAGCTGTAGATTCAGTTCATCACCTTTTGCTATTAAAGCATCATGGCTGGTCTTCAAGTTCTTTTGGTTCTGTGAAAAGGAAGGAAGGAAAATCCGGGGCGGGGGGGGGGTGGAAAATCACACCTAGTAGAATTTTACAACACTGCATATTCAACCAGTGCTCTCTCAGGGCAGTATTTAATATATATTCTCAATGTGGTCAACAGGAGACAGTCTTGAACTAAGTAACTGAGAGCAACTTTCATTACACATGGCCAGGAGAAGGTGGCATTCTTGTTGCTCTCATGAACATTAAACCCTCAGTTCAGTCATGATGAAAACTACCAAGAAATACATCTGTTAAGCAATTAAAAGATTTTGCTGTGGTTACAGTGGTTAGACATGCTGACCAAAAACACTGCAGTAGCAAGCAAAAATGAATGTTGACCACAGTTATGTTAATCGCAGAGCTTGCCACAGCTCTGTTAACCCTTAATTGTAGATATATAATTGTTTCATAATCCTAATGCACTCAGTTCTATTTCCCTGCTAGCAGTAATTTAACAAGGGACTTATGATTTCTTTTACATTTTAGTTTACTTCAGTGGATTATATTAAGGCACATTTAACCAATTTTAATATTATATGGAGGATGCTGATAGAATCTCTATTTCCAGAATATTACTTAATAATATACTGCCTACATTCCACAATGCTTTAATAAAGCTTCATTCATTAAGAATTTCAATGTAAATCACATTCAAAGTACGACTTGAAACAAAACAGCCCAAAAGCCAATCTCCTGTTTAATAAAATGATTATATGAAAATTTATGTCAAATACATGTATGAGTATAGATAATGTTTAATGATTGTAGACAGAAAAAAGTTAGCTTCATTTTTTCCATATAATATTCCTACGAAGTAGTTAAATGGAGAAGCTGAACATGAAGCCTATACAAATTGTTTAGGTTCACATACAGTCTGAATATCCTAGAAACAAAAAACTCACAGAAAATCCAATCACCAACCTGATACTCAGCCTTTCATATCTCATTTCTCAGTAAGAAAAATATCATGGAGAGTAAATAATATTAGCAGTCAGTGTTATTTCAGAGAGATAATGAAGTACATTACTCATCAATTTTTAACAGTCTTTCTTCAGTGCTCCTCTTGCTCTGTCCTATATCTGTGAACTATATTTCAATAACTTCAAAAAAATGATATCTTAAAATTCTTTCTTTTACACTCTTTTCATTTCTCTCCAAATTTCTTTCCTTTCTCCTCGAAATCAGAATTCTTAGTCTCTAATCCTTCCAACTGTCCAAATGAACTCATCTTTCTTTCCCCATCTCTCAGCTTCAATTTTTTCCTGAAGTTCTTTCCCATTTCAATAACTTGTGTCACTTCAACCCACGATATATGAAGAAAAAAACCAAAACCCACCTTGGCAAAGCTGCCTTTCATAGACTATTTCACCCTCAACTCTTTCCTTAATTTCCAAAACAGTTGAAAACAAATTCAACAATTATATTTGTTCTACTGAACCATGTCATTAAAGCACTAAAAATATCCTCCTGAAAAATCTCCTTGCTTCAACTTCATTCTAATCCTTCAGTCTCTCTGCTGCTCTCCTGACCATTCTGGATTAACTTTCCTCATTAACTTTAAGGGGACCATGACTTCACCCTCATTTCCCTCCCCCCACCCCCCAAAATGCATTCTTTACCTGGATATTCTTCTATATCTGAGTGTTCTATCAGCACTTTTTTCCATTATGCCCAAACTGTTTTCTATCCTGCTCTCCCTGGAGTATCCCAAGACTCGGGTCATGGCAACAATTGGGATGATGATTTTAGTTTAATATTTCTAGTCTGGAATTTTATTTCTTTGGGAAACATGCCTTGATACTGTTGTTAATTAGAAATAACTCATTTAAAGAAAATGGATATATACCTCCTAGGAATATTGCACAAATGAGCATAAACTGCTCTTAATTACAGTTGTGAAACTGTTGTACCAATTGTTCAGGAGAATTAACTCTCTATAGTATTTTAAATTGTAGTTGCACAGGTTAGCATATTTCATATTACAAATCATGAAATCTTGAATGTTCAGTCTGTAATTAAAGCAAATAAATATACCAATGGGATCAAATATATAATCTAAACAGTTTCAGGGTCCTTTGTTCTTCTAAGCAGATTGCACAATTCCTTCATTCAGCTGGCTACATTAAAATTCTTTATCAACAGAACTGTCCTGTAAATGTTTGGTAACAAGCTCAACTTCAATATCATTAGATGGAGCAGGATTATAGGCTCTGATCATTCTGTGGTTTCACATTTTGGGCTGACTCAAGCTCAAAGATGAACATGGAGGAATTATACTGGTTTCAATTGGTAGAAGTTGAAAGTGAATGATAATGAACTCAATAGGCATAAAAATCATCAAGATAAATATAAAAAAATACTAAAAACTGCTCTGTTGATAAGTACTTTACGTGTCATCTAAACTAGAAATTTTGGATTTTACAGTTATTCACATTTAGTAGACACATGTTTCAAACATTCAAATGATTGGAAATGGGAAAACCATTGTATCCATTACCTTGTTTAAAAAAAAAAAAAAAAAAAAAGAGGCAGAAAACACTCATCCTTTTCAAAAATGCAGCTTTCACTGTGAATATTAGAAACAATGTCTTCAAATACCAGTTTGAATCCTAGGCATGTGTTTCTATTCAGCTGCTGCCAAGAAAGAAGTGTAAGTACTTGACGTTTGCTGTAAATTACCAAAAAGTCGCATATGATTTAAAATGGAACAGTTTACTTACTGCTTTCTATTTAAGAACACAAAAAACCATGTAGAATCTGTCTCCCCTGGAATTTACATTCTACATAGCTCACCCTCTGAAAAATTAGATTTGAGCTACTAACAGAAGAGCTGCTTTGGCAGAGAAGATACAGGTATTACACTGAAGGGGGGAGGGAAGCAAAGCAAAGCAAAGAAACACGGGGAAAAAAGAACTGAACAAAAATCTAATGGCAGAAGTGTTATTTAGCATGCTAAAATAACAAGAAGCAGGCAGCAGTAAGAGTTTACAAGGATATCTAGTGCTTCTACCTCATAAAGCTAGGATACTTTATAAAGCTCTATTGCATGTAGGATTCCTACTCACAGGAACTCTCCCGTTTCTAAGTTATTATCATACTACCTCCGTCTGTATGCACATGCGGTTCTCCAAATACATATGGGAAGAAGCAGAAAAATGCTGTGTAACTAAAACCTATATGGAATCTACCATGCAGTTGCATGTTCTGGTGATATCTTCATAAAACTACCCTTTTTATAAAGAAAATCTCTTACTTACAGTAGCTCTCTAAAATAATTTCCATGAACTTATGAACACAAGTTAAGTCCTAATGTCAAAACTCTAAACAGCCAAACCTCCCCAACTTTATCAAAGACTGATTAAGTGAGGGGGGTCTGGTACCTCTTCTTTGGTAAATCAGTACATTTAAGTCAAAGCCCTCTCTTTACATGATCAGGAATGTCTTTTATTAGCCAGACAACTCAGCTCATTCTCCACAGTCTGCCTGGGATGGCTTTGCAGATAAAATCTTTAAGATCTGCTAGACTCTTCTGAAAAAAAATTAATTTTAAGACTAAAAAAGCCTACACATTTGGAGTAGCTTGGGTGCAATGTACTATGTGGTTCATTTTCATGTACTCAGCATTGACTCAGAATCAAGAACTGGGTGTATTTATTTTCCATTTATGCATGCTTATGTGACAAGAGTAAAGGAATGTTACTGACCAAATTGCAATTACCTCTTGAAGCTGGTGATATTTTCCTTCCATTGCCGAAAGAGCATTGCTTTTCTCAACCAGCTGTTTACGGACCTTGATCATTTCCACATTGTCCCGAATGTTTAGCCTTCAAAATTGTATTAAGAAGAAATGCATCATGAGCTTAAAGATACAAAATGAATTATCTTACTCTTTTTGTTTTGAAAAGTTGAAATCCTTTGCAAATCAGCTTTCTACAACATATTTGGGAGAAGATTTAGCATGTAATACCCAAATTAATTTCTTCTTCTATAATCCACATTACAGAATTTAGGTAAATAAACATTCTACTGCACGATGACATAGCAGCTTCAATCAATACATACACATCTTTGTTTATTGTATCAAACTATGTATGACAGAAAGAGAAAACAATCCTATGCCTAAAGAGATTATTTGTTTTCCATTCACTTCTTTTCCACCCTCCAAAGTATTTGGTGCCAGCAGATTACCATTTTATGGAGTTTCCTCTTAGAGTTTAAACCTATCAAATACTGCTAAGAAAAAGTGACTTAGCAACTTATACTATAACACCTCAAGGCTGGCATTCAAACAAGGTGCAGGTGTGTCTCAACTACATGAAAATCACTTAATATCCATGTAGATGTTCTAAATTGTTACAATTCTAAGATTAATTTGAGATCGTACTGTTTAATAGAAAGGATGTTTAAAATAATTCAAAATTTAAATAAATATTTATTTAGATGTGTTCCCTTACTTCAAACAGTGAAACTAAACACCATTATTTTCACAGCTTCTTCAAGTACAGGAAGAGAAACCAATTCTGATTTGTATTAATATAAAATATGATAAAATCAGAAAAATCTTTAACATTTGAAAAGGTAATTTCTCTTCCAATATTTATCTATTTTAGACATACTGGACGAATTGTCACAATGCCATGCTGGAGCAAGAAAATGGACTACAAAGCTTACACATCTGTAAACCAGCTGAGTACATGAAATACTTTCCTTTTATTCTGTAAAATATCAAATCCTATTGTGTTTTGGCATTGCCCAATTAATTGTCCTTAACACAGAAGATAAACACACTCACAAACCTGAGATCTTCCCCAAGAAACAGCCCTAACACAATGCTAAAACTATCATGTGTCTAAAACATGTTATCTACATAAATTAAAGTTGTGGTGAGTATAGACAGCAGCACTGTCTCATGCTAGCTATTTAAAAGCTAATGTAGTGGCACGCTTTTATTAATCTTGTTCCACACATCAAACAAAAGGCTCTGATGCCTTCAAAGGCTTTTTCTTTTTCTTTTTTTTTTTTTTTCCTTCTTTTTTAAGCAGGGGGCTTTTTTTTTTTCTTTTTAAGTGGAAAAAGGAGCAGATGATAGTGAAATTTATGATGTACAGATGTAAACTCCATGGCTCCTGACAATCAACATTAACTATTTTTTCAACAGTGAATGAAACAGTATTTGATTTAAACAGGTTTGGGGTACTGATATTATGAAGTAAATTATTCAAATTCAGAAGTGGAAAATTACTTTTTATTGGGATCATTTCAACTCTTACAATTGTAAGAGTATTTATCTCATGAGGCTTCGAGCTACAGAAAGAATGTGCAATTAATTTCTTATTAGTGCATTACATCGATCACAATCTCAGCTCTCATTATAGGCTAGAGTAACAAAATTATTTCTCTACTGTACTTCTACAATATTTTATTTATTTATTTATTTAAATAAAATATGTCTAAGAAATGTCCAATGCATCTAGGTACGTGATAAGGAACTTGCTGTTGAATAACAAAATCATTTCAGATTTCGTGGGCAAGGCAAAGGTAATTGAGGAAGATTCTGTTGGGAAGATTCATTTTTCTATAAATGAAGTCACACAACTGTAGAATAGAATAGAAATTTATTATCTACACAGCTTTCTTCCTCCCAGGTAGTTTATGTATTCTGCCCAGGCATTCTGATATAACTGAAAAATAGAGGTTATATACAGATTTGATACAAAAGTCAATGCTACCTTTCACTTAAATAGATAATACTTTGCTCAAAGAATAACAAAATAATGTATAATAAAGCTGTACGAAGATAGCTCATTCAGTATTTTCTCTATTGCCAAAAAAGCCAAAAATTCTGCCACAGAACCCAAAGACACGGAGGCAGACCTGGAGCAGAAGTCAGAAAAAGAAAAGGAACTAATATCCCTTTTGAGGCAGTAACCTGAATTAATGGGCATACTGATTTAGCTCTAGCACACCTTCTACCACAAGTGCAGAAATAAGGAACATGAACTCTATCCTTCCACTCTAAACTTCATCTTAAAGCTGGATTAAAATCTGAAATTGGAAATGAAGTTAGGAGAAAGTGACTCTTTAAAAAGCTAAGAATTATGTTTGGGGTTAATGTCTGAAGTACACCAAAGAGACGATCTCTTTTCCAGACCTCTTATCATTTGGATTAAAAGCATATAGAGTGGGGTCCCAATAACAGGCTGGGGACCAGCTGTGTGGGAATGGGGGACTGATAGCAACCTACACCAGAAGGAAATGATTAAAGAAAGGATCCTGACCTGCACTGTACAAATTTATGCCAGTAAATCCCAGATGGCTAAGCTAATAAAATTGAGGTCTAATTAAACCACATCCCTTGCATCTTGTCTTTGCTTCCATATGAGCAGAACATGGATACAATACTGAGACTACTCTTAGAGAGTCCTGACTATTGTATCAACTGGACCAGTGGCTCACAAACTTTCCCCATTCACATTCAGAACAAGAAAAACAAGCAAGTAAAAAAATATCTTCACCATACTTCTCAGGATCACTTACCCTCTGTCTGGCAAAATAAAAAAAAGGTTTCTAGGCTAATAGTTCTCAAGCACAAATGCATCAATGGCCAAGATCCATACATAGACTCCCAAGCAGAGAAGTAAAGAATAGAACGTTAATGTGCAGTACTCTTCTCATTTTACAATGCTTAGGAACTAACAGGATTATATGTTGACATACATTTTGCTCTTTCCTTTACTACTTATTTCTTACAGGAAGTCAAATATAAAGGGGGAAAAAAACCCGAACAATGTTTACCTTCCAGTAGCACCTTTATGTTGTAACTGATAGTATATTTGCAATAAGCAGAACATTAACATTGCATCAATAGCTCTAGCACCTAAGTTATTAAGATTATTTAAATACCAATATAAAATTCTACATTTGTTTGCCTGGCTAAAGAGCTATCTACAAATGAAAAAAGTAATGATCTTTAGGGAAACTGGTTAAATACGAAAAATCAGGTATGGAAATGCAAATAACGGGTTTTTTTATATTAGACGTGATTTAGCGAATTCATATACATGCTGTAGTCTCTCAAAACCCTTTAGATAATGCATCGTGACTAACATGTTCCACATTTCAATCTAGGTCTGCAATGCTATAATGCCAACACAGAAGTCATGAGTATGTCAGATATGATACTCCTGTCCAAAAATCCCTACATTTAATAGGTTTAATTCCAAAGTCATGTTGCAGCAAAAAATGCCAAAGGAATTAAAAACTGACTGGCAAATAAGTTTTTTCATTAAAAAACCAACCAACCAAAACACAAAAACCCGCACAAACGTGCAAATACCAAATACCTGTTTCACAAATGCATTTTGGCGTGGCTTTAAAAATGTTTTTGGAAAGTACCATAAGCAATTAAGTTATTTGAAGCTAGCTGCTTGCAAAATGTGATTGTTTAGACTTAACGGTTTAACTTGCGCACTGTGTATCATAGACATCAAACCATGACGTTATTATGGTTTTGGCCATCTTTAAATTAAAAACAGTCAAGCTAAATGCAGTTAAATTTTGTACTTAAGAAAGTGTGTTTAGTCTAACAACCCACAGGCCAAGGTTCTCCCTTAAGTCAGAATTATATATTCCTGAAACATTCCCTAATCTCCAATGAAATATTGAAAAAAACATTGATTGCAGCCATGTTACAACAATCATCTCAAGGAGTACATTGCATATGAACTCAACTCTGTTACGTAGCTCTTACGTTGTTATACAGACACTGTAGTGAAGCTGCAAAGGCAGCTTTAAAATATTACTGGATTTCTTGTGGGTATAGGACTCAAAATAACTAGTATCTCCCTCCCTTACTGCTGATGGATCAATGATTATTAACTGTGGCTGCTTCACTACTTGGAAACAACAGTTATTTCAATCACAAGAATTTCTTAATCATGTGGCAGAATAAAGAATGTTTTCCTAAAGGTTGAAAGTAACCTAATTTTGTTAACACCAGGCTGAGATCAAATGGTACTACAACATGAAGACTGGTGGAAGCACATTTATTATGTCCTTTTGGCACCATACAGTTCCTAAAGAATTTCAACAGATTAACTGTCTTTGGATAGTAACGTAACTAGATGAGTCAAGTGTATCCTTACAAAACACAAAAAAGCTGCCAGTTGTAGCAAAATTCAAAGACATAAGCGACGAAGATGAAATAAGATGACCTTATCAGTCAACCCCCAAATTTCCAATTTTTCCTCCGATATTCCGGTATTGACAGTTTCTTCTCTGCTGATGCAAAGAAGATTAAAAATAAGAATTACATAGAAGCTATAAATCTATTTGTGTAATAAAACAACTAATACAGACTGTTCTAGATAGCAGTTACAGGACTTCCAAGAACGAAAGCTAATGAAAACCTCCTAAAGATAGTATGTATAGGTACCTATGGTTACAGTTAAACCTGGAGAGAATAGTATTTCTCCAAGTTCTGGCTCTGGTTCATTCAGCATGAAAAAAAAAAAACCAAACCCACAACTTGAAAACCATGGGGATTAACAGCCTTCCATAAAGTATTCTAGTGGCAAAATTACAGAACGCACACTATTCTAGATATGCACTAGTGGACATTTTTCAATTTCTTTCCCAGTGTCTTCAGCCAAACACAGTAACTCTTGAATACTTAACATATCTTTTATCAGGTTTCAGACAAGAAATAGACTATAAAGGAAATACTTCCAGAACTTCAAACATGAATTCACAGATAGTAACTTAGGTCAAGTATCATGGATTGTATACAAGTACTTTGATAAACATAAATAAATAAGGATCTGCACTCTTTTTATAAACTGACTTTATTTAAGGATTTTTTAGCTGAATTTGAAGGGTATCTTTACTTTAAACTCCTTAAAAATTTCACAGAAATATGGTAGCTGACATCGAATTTAGATGTTATGTTCAGTTTCCGCCTGTGGTACTTAAAGAACAGTGTTTATCTATAGAAAAATGAAGCACAGTTCTTTGATATTTGTATCAGATTATTTTCAAATAATGAAAAAAATCTTTTAAATATTTTCTGAATTCACTGTAGGCACAGACTGAGAAATTATTTATGATAACAACTTCTTTAACCTATTTAAACTATATAAAGGAAATTCTGAATAGGGGAGACTTAGGACTTTGTGAATAATTTAATAGCAAACATTATGATGTATTATTTATGTAGTGCCACTGATGCACAAAAGAATGCTCACACATAATAACGGGCTCCCTCCCTTGAAAGGCAGTTAAAGAACTGACCACAGATTTCTCATCCAAGTAGAACTTTCATTGAAATCAAATGAGTAAGGAATGCAGGATCATGCCATATTAGATCCTTAATACAATTAAATGTAACAGGCTGAAATTGAAACAGTCAAAAGTCGCTTTCTTTTTTCTTCTTTTACTTTTGCAAAAATATTGCAAAGAAAAGAGATTAAACTAACAGAGGCTTTATTGTGAAACACATTCCGCAAGCATGTTTGTCTGACTTTGTTTCACTGCACAGCTATACCATATTCCTTCAAAAATTTGCTAATGTAAGCTTACAGGGCCATTATTTTTCTACTGTTTGTAGACTCCAAATTATCAATGAGTATTAATGAACATTAAATTACCTACTATGAACCTGTATCTAAAATTTTCTAGGAATTATATTGAAGAAACAATAAATGATTAAAATTTAATGAGTTGAACTTCAATTGAATCTGAATCAGCTGGAAATGAATTCTCTAAAATGGTAATTATGAACTTCTTTGTTTATTTGTGAAAAAACATCATAACCTATTATCATAACAATCTCCTTGCTTAGAATTATCCATGGCTATTTGGGAAAACGTGTTATGACTTAGTTTCACCAAAGGGAAAAAAAAAAAAAAAAAACCAATAAAGCACATATTTCTTAACAGAACAAGTAATTTTCACAGCAATATATAAACATTATGACATAGGTCTTCTAATGCTTCCACCATGGAGATTTAAATTTTTCACAATACCTTTGGCTTGTTGTTTCTTGCTCTTTCAGCCGCAGGACGGATTCTTCAATTTCCTTTTCTTTCCTTCTTAGCTGACTCACAAGTATCTCTCTGGCATGTTCTAGTTCCTCAATGCGTTCCCTTTGGGACTCAATCACAGTCTCCCTGCAAGTACAAGCATCTTACATTCCAAAACCAGGTGAGTATTTAATAAAAGAAAAAAAATTAAATGAATACTCAAGAGAGCAAAAATTTTAAAAGTGTTCAGCAAAATTTGTATTTCTTAATGACATGCATCACAACAGAGGTTTAAGAGTTCAACTTACTATGAAAATAATTAGAGGTCGCCACATGAAAAGATGTCAATAGTACAATAAATAGATAAATAATTCAAACACATTATCAAACACAACACAAACTCTTAAAATAAAAGTTTATGTGGACTGAATAACGTTTAGCAGAACCTAGCTGAAAACATCATTCATGGTTTCTTATACTCTATATTAAACGTATCTCCTCCTAATCCATTAATACTAAGTGTTTTCTGAAAAGAAAAACACCATTACTAGCTATCAAAAGAATACAAGATCTTCAATGGATGGAGCAGTGAAAGTAATTTTTAAGCTTTTATTCTGAGTTAGGAACTTTACACAAAAAAAAAAAAAAAAAATCAGATGCTGTGTCTTTAACAGTGGAATTTATCCAGTAAATGCAATTAAAAAAAGAAAGGCAGAAAACTATAGAGGTCAGAGTCCGAATATTTTTAGTAGGCCACAACTTTGCGATTTTGATTTGCTCAACAAGTTACTCTCAGGTATCTTTTCCCATAACATTTTTTCTAATAAGAATAAGCAACAACTCATCTACAATGTTTTCCACTCCAAAGCTTTTGATGCATAAGCTACAGTTCTTCATTACTTCATATACCTATCATAGACTTAAAACTACTTTGAGTTTTTTTGGCCATGTGTTTGCTTTTGTACCTGAGTGCACCATTCTGAGCAACTGTGGTTATTTTTTCCACCTTTGTGAGAACTGAAATCTCTGAAAAAAAAGCTATTTGAATGTTTTCTGCATTATAACACAATCGTTTTGATCAGTCTTAGGAGAAAAGCTATTGTGAACAGCAAGATTCATGGCAGTCTTAATGAATAGCTCTTATTTTGCTAGTCTTCAAAAGTGATAGGTATAGGAGAAATAGCCCTTTCTAGGCCCATCACTATAAAATTACTGAAGATTTTTTTTCAGTAACAACATTCTACTATAATGCAAATTACAATTTTTTAAAAAAAATTGTAACTGTTCAGCAAGGGTTAAATTCAGACAGGATGCTAGCAAGAGTGCAATTTAAACCTTGCTAATTTAAATTTATTTATTAAAATAATTTATAAGAATATTTCTGTAAAATTATTTCCTACGATCCCACTAAATCTTTGTGTTTACAAAACTTCAAGCACAAAATACATAATTGCACATTAATTCATGTATCTGTATACTTAGCTTGCCCATTTATTGAAAATTTAGCATTTACAGATATTGTAGTAAATCTGATTTAGGTAAATCATTATGGAAAGAAACACACATACTGAAAGTAGCTTTTAGGAAACCAGATGTCTAAAAAGCATAATAGGTTCCGATATACTCTGGAGAAGAAAAATGTTCTAATCAGACCTCAATATCTTTAAGTTAGATGTTAACTACCTTTTCTCCACCCTATATAACACCCCTCTGTTCTCATGCAGTCTCTACATTAAGGATGTTATCAAGAGTTTCCTGAGCTTCAATTTCCGTTAAAACATGCAATTGGACTACAAACCAACTTTCAAAATGCAGAAGTGAATCAAAATAATTTTCCATTACTATCCCACACTGCGCTTTTTGCACCTTATCCATAAAATCTGACCACCTCTAGAAACGAAGCTTAAATGTATCAGCGTAACGCATTCAATACACTCACCACTTGCATGTGTTATTCCACATATCTTAGGAGTTATGTTGGTAATAATTTTGCAGCTAAAGGTTCTTTCTGCGTTCGTCAGTTTTGTCCAGTAGTAAGCTAGGCAGCATTGCATCCTAGCAAAAAGGGAAGCTCACCATTGAAGATCAATTTTAACTTCCAGCCGAATTCTTATGTACCTACACTGTGCATTCGAAATCCCTGATCCTATGTTTTCCTTATCATAAAACTCTTCTGCATTGTTACCAGTGTTACTGTTGTCAGATCCAACAACTCCACTTTATTTTCTGAACTGAAAACTTCTGAAAAATGTATTTTTTTTCCTTCAAGCAAACCACAAGTTTTAACAATTATAATGACAAAAATTAAGAAATATGAAAATCATACAAATTTCTTATTTCAGCCTTTGGATCCTCAAGCAGACTCTGTCCATATATTGGGAGCACAAGGTTAGATGATCTCACTTCTAAATCCTGAAATCTCATTGCTGAAAACAAAAAGATAAATTTTTGTCATGGTGAATGAAAAAGCATTTCACAAAACAACAATCTCTATATAGTACAAACACTTACAACTCCTATATAGATGCCATAAAAAGTATTTTTACATCAAATGCACATGGAAAGTGATAATCAGAGTATCTACAAAATAGCAGCTGTAAAATTTGAACTATGGGCAATAGCACGCACTGTTAAAGAGAAGTGTTAAAAACGTGTCTTGAAATGTTTTTCTTAGAAGATTTTACTTTTAAAGACAGAGAACAGAGATGGTGTCTTCAAAGAAGAACAATATCAATATTATTAAGCAGGAACATGGACTTGTAATCACTTTTTCTGATAGCACTTTCTTTACAAAATCACGAGTGTTATTCACCTAGACAAGCAACTACAGGGCCATTTTTAGCAGCAGTGCAAATAATTTCCTTATGTTCTTTAGAAGCATACTAAGTCCCGGGTAAAGAAGAAAAGTGAGAAATTACTTAAGGAAGAATTGTTAGTTCAGGAGCAAAAGCAATGGTTTCTTTCTTCAGCAGGAAGAAATTAATGAAGTCTTGAGGTGGGACCAAACTATGCATTAAATTTCAAATACAGCATTAAGGCTGCCATCCCTCAGTCCCTAAAATTGAGTCATTTAGGTTCAAGGTACAACGATATCAGCAGGTTCACAAAATGACTGAAAAAAATTTACCTACTTTGCATTTGTGCTGAGTTAACTTGATTTATTTATATATTCTGAATTTTGATCTTTAAGTATTATTTCAAGGTATTGGTAATTGTGCTACATACATACGTGTGTATATATATGCCTAGAATATATATTTTTTATTTATTTTTGTTCAAATCATGATCTATCTTAGATGGTTGTACTCAATAAAGTAAGTAATGAGAGAAAGCAGTAAGTATTTAGTGAACATTCATACCTGACCACATCTTTTGGATCAACTTGCTATGATATTTGTAAATCAGCCAAACACAAAGCAGATACAGTAAGGTGCATTTATTATGTGTGGATTCTTCTTGCCTCTTCATACCCTGGAGACAGCTAAGCTCTCCTGAATTTTTCCACGCATTTCATTTTTGGATAATTGCTCTGAGTATTTTCTGATCTGCACTAAAAATGTTTTGAGATTCAGCCTCATGGTTTCACAGAGCAATCTAAGAGTCCAGCAGTCTTTAAAGATAGGAGGCACATACCCGACACCAGACTGCTAGGTTTATCATCATTAATCAAAAGGGTAGGATGAGAAAACATGCAAGAGAAAAACATGAAACATCCTATGCCAATGAATACTATAGAAAATATTCTCTGACCTTCTGGAAGACAACACTACTGTGTTCAAGTTCTGAGTATTGGTTACTAGATTTTTAACAATAGTCTTCGCCTGAGAAAAGTGCGTTCAAGAAACTGCATATTCATAGCACTCAAATTATCAGAATCCCTTCTAGTTTGGACAAGGACTTAGAACTGAGATAGGCACACTAGAACTTCTGTGAAATTTCTGAACGTTATTATCTGAACTGGATGTTCTGTGGACAACTTTTCCTTTTTTTTTTTTTCTTCCTCATGTTCTCTTCAGTTTAAGAACCACTGCCTCAAACAACATGGCCCCAATCCTAGCTCTGCACAGGACAACTTTGATCTGGATCTGTTCTTATGCCAAGAGAAGGCCTCACAGCATGCCATATCAACATTTGATCTTTAATCCTTGAACCAAGTTGCCCTAGCACTGAGCTTGAATAAATTTATTATATTTCTACCCTACTTTTGCATTGTTAAAACAAACAAACAAAAAATTGATTTTGGGAATAAAACTGCCTAATTCACGATATAAAGTGTGAAAATGTAGGTGTATTTAAAGTGTCAAAACTTGCACTATATTCAAACTAGAGAAGCAAATTGGTAGAGCCAATTGCTTTTTATTGCCTGTCTAAAAACATGAGAATTGTTTCTGTTTTCATATACCTGAATAATCAATGTAACCAAAATAAAGACCGGTGGGAGGGTGAGATGGAGAAAAAACACAATAGAACTGGCCATCAGCCTGATCCATAGCTTGTAGAAGATAAGGAGACAATTCTGCTGACTTAGTATTGAATCAGGGCCATAGCTGTCGTCTTTTCTTTTTTTTTAAACACATTATCTGTACAGTGTATACGTTAACTGAGTGCGACTACTTCTACAAATGTTCATATGAAAATAGAAAGGTTTTAAAGTGTAATTTCCAAAGGTAGCTACCATAAATAAAGGACTGAGAGTGATACTGCCTTAAGCAGTAAGTCTTGACAGTAAAAAGCATCATTAAAGATGGCTGCATTGTGGTATTTGCTTTTGAAAGTCCACACATGTAATAGATTTTTCAAGTCTGCAGTGTTGTGCACACATGTATCAAGAGCCTAGAACAAACCTTGAAATTAAAAAAGGAAAAACATGTGCAAACAAACTACAGATGTAAAACTTTGTTATAACATGATAATGCTAAACTTTTTCATATACTTCTTTTATAAGCCTTTAACATATAGAGAAGTTATACTAAGAAAGTCCCATGATTTTAACTATTAGAAAACTTGCTTGATAACTACTTTATTTTCAAATCTGTACTTTTGTTTTACTCCTACCACTGCGGATTCTCAAAATAAGGATTTCAAAGGCAAACAAGTTACGATGACTGCTATAAATAAATACAAGAAAAAGGCGGAAGAACAATCTTTCTACCTACAGGTACTATCGCCCACTGATGAACAGAAAAGAGTATGTACTTGCTACAGTGAAGCAATAATTAGTGGTACCTATATAAACCACTGTTTTTAATAAATGGGAATTATACCTTTCTTTGCGTGCTCCGGCATGCCAGCAGCCTCATTCACTTTTTTGAGACCAGTGTTAATGCGAGATTGAACATAGCTGTACGGACAAGGCCTATGGCCTTGAATCTGGAGCTGCTGTTTAGTTGAAATGAGTTTGCTTCGGAGGCTCTCGTTTTGTTTCTCAAGCTCACGAACCCTCTCTTGCAAATGCTCTATCATTTCTTCCAGCTCCACAGCCTGACCCAGCCGCTTGGGGCCGCCACCAACCTGTTCAGACCTTTTTTTATCATTAACAAGCCGTATTAACTTGGTGGCCATTCTGGGGAAAATAATAAAAAAAGATGAAAAAGAATGTGAAAAGTCAGCATAAAAAGCATTCTGTTGAAAGGAACATAATCACTGTGAAGACTTCAGCATAGAACCTGAATAATAAATTTCAGGTTTTGATATAACTATTACTGCCTGTGAAGAACTCTTTGAAGATAATTGAAACCACTGTGCAGCAATCTGCTTTATAGCACTGACAAATAACAGTTTCCTAAGGCTTATCATTTAAGGTTAGTAAAGGGAGGACACATATTTACTCCATATGCTGCTTAAATGTAATTTTTAACGCATGACCTTATATAGGAACCTCTGCATGCTGTTAAGTAAAGTTACAGATTTGGTGGGGCAAATTATAAAAGCTACAATTCCACAAAACATTCAACTGTTAAAAGAATGCTAATAATATGCAACATTCCAATGATATATCATTTCTAGTATTTTAGGATTTAAATATATATTTCAGTTCTAAAGTGGTTAAAATATATAGGTGGAGATATTTAAGAAGGTACTCTGGAAAAAGAGACTTAATAGTTCTCATTACCATACTCAATTTTATACATTTACCAATGTGCTTCAGAGAAGGAATGGTTAGCTGAAGAATATAGTTAGATACAGCAGGTATGGTTTTCATCTATCTTTAAAAGGATACAAATTTTGCTTTTGGCATCTCAAGAGTTGTACCTTTGATTTCTTTTAGTTTTGATAAACATTGGTAAGCTAGAACAAAAGGCAGAGAGGGCACATGGGGGTGATGTAATATACAAGAACAGAAAACATACCCAGCAGTGAATGGAAAAAACTTGGCATATAAAGAAAGAAAAGGTGGCTTTGATGAGAGAGACAAGTTCAAGACTTTACAAAATTGGTCGCACATCTTCAAGACCTGTATCTAGTTTACAGAGAATCTATTTTTGCAGGCCCAGAAAGAAAACTGAAAATAAGGACACACTTCATTTGTTTAAAGGGGCTTGTTTTATTTTTGTATACTTGTGGACAGAAGCTTCTACTTAAAAGAACAAAAGTGAAACAAAAAAAATCCATAATAACTTTAGGATGTCACAGAATGTTACTTGCCTGTAAGCAGGTTTTTTGTTTATTTGGTTTTTTTTCAGTGTACTTCTACTGCAAATTCATTCCAAACTTTTAGTTACAAGGGTTTTGGCATGAGGGATGCTGGGAAAGAAATTTAGCTTGAAGAGTTAAGATTTTTCTCTAGCAATCTAGACAAACACTGTATTTTATATTTTCTGTGCCTTAAAATATTAATTCAGGTATTCCAATTTGGACATTCTGTGTAATCTTACCTAAGTGGATAATGAGTGCATTTGATAAGTCATCTAACAGAAACACAGGAAATGCTATTTGGAATAAGCAAACAATTCATTTGTTCCACCATCTTGTATTTGACAGTAGCCTGACAGAAAAGATGGAATTCATGTCATGCTGGCCAATTTGAACCTGACTCACTCAATACTGAGTCAAAAGGAAAGAATGTTGTGGACTTTGGAAAAGTATGAAATAGTCCCATCTACAGAGGCAATATCTTCAGACGCCCTTTCATGAATTGGTTAGCTTCTGACCAGAAGCTAGCTTAGATGCAGCAAGATTTTATTAGCTTAAGTACAGCACAATGTGAACACAGAGCCACAGTGCTTTTGGATTAATTAGCCCTCCTGGAATATAGTAATAGCATGAACAGTTCTGCTGAGTCCAGCACAGCACTAAGTTTAATAATAAGCCTAAAGTTGCTTGCATATGTTTGGGTACACTGGGTACTGTGCTC
Organism: Gymnogyps californianus; assembly: GCF_018139145.2. NCBI lineage: Eukaryota > Metazoa > Chordata > Aves > Accipitriformes > Cathartidae > Gymnogyps > Gymnogyps californianus. The sequence goes on from NC_059482.1 coordinate 18,214,737, forward strand.
CCCATGCTACTTGAGACTTCTTCATTGAAGTTATCTATTACCCTGAATAAAGGAGAGCTGATCATAATTATAAAGATATTTTAGGGTTAACTAGACGATAAAAGGCTAGATGCTAGTCAACTTCTTGGAGGACAGAGAAGGACAAAAAAAGGGGCAGAATCTCTCTGTAAAGGTCATTTTGATTCTAGGACGAAATTCCTGATGAATAATTAGGCTTCTATAGTCTCTTCTTCAGTTCCCAGAATACCTGTTATATTTGTACTCAGACAGCATAGCTACGAACTCTGAAGTGGTGGATAGCGGTGTACCTCTCTACATGGAGATCTAATACTGTCCACCGCAAAAAATATCCCACATATTAATAAAATATCCCACCCAATAAATATCCCACAGAGACAACCAAAAATCAATACAAAAATGAATTCCAATGAGTGATTTTTGCTACTGCTTTAAAAAGTGCTCTGAGAGAAATCAGCATGGTTTTTAATTTGTTGATAATGCTTTTAAGGGCAAAAATGTTACTGTGAGCTAAAATAAAAATATTAAAACCCATACCTTTTAATTTTCTCCTCTTGCTTATTTGCGTGTTGTTTGAGTAAGATGTTCTCATCATGTAAACGAAGAAATCTGTCTTCCAGTTCCTCTCGACTGATTCGTGATACAGCTTGTCGACCTTTTACATTCTGTGTAGTTGAGGACTCTACCCAAACCAAGACAACCTTAAATTACCTTCAATACATTCAACAACATGTAATCCAAAGTTTAACTCATCTTGAAATACTGAAAATAAATAATGAAAGTTTTCAAGTAATTTGATATTTTACACTTGTATGAGTCTGTTGATTAATTTTTTCAGATTTATTGGCATATTAATCACTTCCTTTTTCCTCCCTCTTATAGATAAAAGAAGTAATTCAAATGATACAGCAAACTGATTATCTACTAGACAACACAAAGGAAATAGTTTAGCAAGTAACAAGGTACTGTCAAACATACTACTTAAAAGAATAAGATGATCATTACCACAGAGATGCTTTCTAATCTGTTTCAAAGATAACATACTCTCTTGAAGCTTGAAAAAATTAACTCATAATTCTGTAAACTTACTCAGATACAAGACTAAGCCCAGTAGTTCCATTCTAATAGCAGCTGCGTAACATATCAGAATTGCATAGTACTTTTGGTTCCCATTTTGTTAAATGGGTCTGGCCTTGTCCTCAAGTCAGCAAAAGTCCTCTTTTCTTCTGGAAGGATGAACATTATAGCTCAATGAGATTTCCTGGTTTTAGCATCTCACAGCAGCTCCCCTCTTATAACAAGCAACATGAACACAGAATAGGTCATAGTATCTTTCAGAATTTAACCCAGATTTTGAATGGTATTTGAACTTAATTTTGTGAGTGGGAATGTTAGAAACATTTTTAGAAAGAAACTAAAGAAGCCACTGATCAAAGTCTGTAACTGTAATAAATAGCAGCTGGTACAAACCTTGTAATCCTCCAATTCCAGCTAGAGTTAGACCTACATCTCTCACAGGCAGGTCCCCCACAGTTTCATCAGCTGGAACAGACATGGCTTATCTACGGATAACAAAATTAAAATGAAATTCTTCTCCATCTGTAACTTAAACTGTGAGACTAGAATGAACTACAATACATCATATAAAATGAAGGAAAAAGTAATGACAGATTCTCTGAAATGACAGACTCATACATTACTGTAAATGCTCCTATCTCAATTGTATCACTCCGAGGGCAATCTAAACTTTCAAGTTTAACATTATGCCAGTTTTAATCTGTGCACAAAATATGGCTTCTTTGTTATGCAATAGCTCCAATTGTATTTAATGTATGTAGAATTAGCTTTTTTAAGTTCCAGTTCTGTTGTCTTCAGCAATCTTTGGGCTAAGGCTATATTTCTAAGTGCATGTGGGAGGCGGACCTGTGGGGGTTTTTTTATTTGGTTTTTTTAATTGTTTGTTTGTTCATTTTAAGACAGGTCAAAGCTTAAGGCATCAACTGGTAGATGAGTAATGCCATCTTCCACATTTTGAATGGGACTCTTTGAAACAGAGGTGCTTGGGGTTATGAAGTCATTTCAGTGTTGCCTACCATTCTCTTAGTCTTCTTTCAATCATTGTCATAAGAGAAATTACTTTCTAAGATAGAGACTCTCCTATGAATGATTCTCATAAATCCGAACACATTTCTTTCTTGAGGCAACAGAAAGCTTAGCTACATGACAAAGTGAGATTAGGAAAGTATTAATGTGAGGAACTACTACATTTGTTTCAGTGTAATATATGAAGATACTTATTAACAATTACTGTTTCTGTCTTCTCTTCCAGTGCAGAAAATTAGATGTTGGCCATAGAGTCAAGCAAGGCTGAAATAGCATGAAAAGAGAAACATGAAGTCCTTTGGACCGTCTTTTTTTCCCCTGTTGTTACACTCTGCAGATGGTATAAATCTTTAGCAAATCCAAAACATCTAGGAAAGCATTGGGAAATTAACAGTGATGTTACTAAAGACCTGCATCAGAGGACAGAAGTGACACAGTATAATCCACAGACATTCCATGAAGTATCTGTTAATTCTATCATAACCAAAACTGCTGCTAAAGATATGCCTTTCTTCTACCAGTAAAGTCTTCTATCATAAACAAGTCTCCTTAAGGCTTTGTCCAAAAGGAATGAAAAGGATTAATGGAAGTTCAGTTTCCAAGTCAATCTTGCTTTCAATCTTTTGTTTTTTCATCACTTAAATTTAGGATAAAGTATTATTTCCAGCTCTCACTGTTTGTAACAACCTGAACACATTTTTCTTTTGTGTGGAACAAACGTTTCCTTGTCATGACTGTTGAAATGCCTGAACTGATCTACACTTGTAGATTAGCAATAAGGTTGGAGTTTCAATGCTGTCAGTCACAGAAATGGAGAATAATACTTCGTGATGTTGAAGTCCATGGCATGCAGCCATTGTAACCAATGGCACAATTCTAATGACAGATACATATCAACTGGAATCCAGCTCCTCAGTGTTCTCAGCTCTTTTTGTGTTATTCACACAAATCCCTCAAAACTTTTTTGTAATTTGTTAAATTAGTGCTACCTGCAGTCATTGACTTCACTGAGGTCTAGGTTCATTAGTGCGGTCATTATTATATGTCACTGTATCAATATCACTACAGCAACTGAGATTAAAGTGAAACAGAAACCTTTACCTCTAGATGATCAATCCAAATTTGGTTCATGATGGTAGCAAGAAGATGCTACCATTATATGTCTTTTGAGAATGTGGTTGTCTTAGTCTTCACAAATCAAAAAGACAGGTTTTTTTGGCAAATTTCAGAGAGGTCAAGAGCTAAACAAATATTTTGTCGGCACTACTCCGTAATGTTTGTGATCTATCAAAATCAAGCTTCAAAAACTCTAGCACAATAATAGGCACAGGCAAACATTGCTGTTTTTCACTATTTGCCACTTGCTAAAGAAACTGTTATTTTATATACCTGTTATTTTCAGTGTGAAAGAAATCCATTCATTTAAAAAACAAAGATGAAACAACACATGCTTGTCCCTTAAATAAACAAACAACCCCCCCCTTGTCAGTAGCAATCCATTACTGGCTGCAGCAAAAACACAGAAATATTTAAGTTGTAAGCAAACAAACATAGCAGGGCTGTACATGAAAGCCAGTTTTTACTGGCAACATGACATGACTTGAAGGCAAGTGACAAAATAAAGCTGCTATAAATCTGAAGTCCCGAAAACTTAGAAAGATGAAATTTTCAAAGGTAAAAAGAAGAATTAGTTGTTTCATTTTCATTATAAAGTGACGGAAATTAAGCATTCAGCTTTCTTTTCTGCCCTGGGCCACAGGAAAAGAAAAAAAACTAAACTAACTGTTTTTATGAAAAAGCGTGTTTTTAGATAGAAATAGTACAAATCTGCCTCCTGGTTTTAGGGAGGCAAAATAAAATTACAGATTTAGGATTTGGCCTGGCAATTTATTTGCCTCATTAGTAACATAAGAACCTATGTCTTTAATAATCACTAACAACCATCTTTTATGCTTCTTCTCCTAGAGAGAGGACACTTCAAACAGCAAATCATGTGTTACATATGTTACAGTTACTTTGTGAATATTACCTCAGTGTCAATCACAAACACTGAAACAAAATTACTTTCCTTGCACTCAACAGTTCCAGCATTATTTCTAAAAGCATATGAGATTTCTCCACAGAGTTCCATATTACTTCTGTGGAAAGCATTTCCAAAGTGGTTAAATCTGACAAAATTGCACAGCAACATTGCTACAAAAGTGATTGTACTTAAGAGTCCAGTATTTCCTAAAATAAAGCATAATAAAGCAAAAGAGATATAAATTTGTATTTGCATCTGGACAGATCCACATGCCATGCTGAACCTCAACAACTTAAAACAGCTTTTATTTCCAAGACAGGTTACCCTACAGTCACTTCAGCACTTCTTGTTCCTAAAAAATAAGAAAAAAAAACTTCACATACAAAGAGAGGAAAATTTTCCATATCTCTGGGATTAACCTATAAGAATTTCAAGTTTGGTATAAGCAAGAATTTTAGATGTAATTACTGAAGTTAAAGAAACTGTAACTTTCTTATATACTGCACTACTTACAAAACTGGTGCTATCACCACCTGTATCTGACAAATTACTACAAAAAATTGCATACAAGTTTGCAGTGTTATGCAAGACCAGCCAGTAATGACCACGAATACTTAAAGTATCAAAGCTCATGCTTTAGGTCCAAATTCTTATATAACTCACAGAAGCATACTGTTCTCCCAACATCATTCAAATGTAGCAAAACTGAGGGGGGATTACTTAAAATTCCAAAAGTTCTCAGCCAGTGGGGCTAGAAGGGACAGTTTCTAGTGAAATCTTAAAAATTACAACACTCAATTGTTTCAACATGGATTTAGAATTTCATGAGTCTTGGCCATGGTGAAGATGATGCTTTTCTTACAAAGTCTTACCCCACTTCTCTGGTAGAGGGAAGAAGGAAAAAAAAAAAAAGGAAAAGAAAAAAAGGAGGAGAGAGACCAGACCACCCACCTATCTTAGCCTATCACAAAGTATTTCCAGCCTACATTCTTCCTGTATTGATTCCTTAAAGATAAATGTCTGCACTCTATTGGGCTTGTCATCTAAAATAATCTCATTTATTACTTGGTAGGAGTATACACACGTATCATCTTTCAAACATCATCCGTTGCAGTGTTGTGAGTTTTAGGAGGCGGAAAGGAAAAAAAAAAAAGAGAAGATATGGAAGATATTAGGAAACGAGATCACAACGTCCTGCTGTAGTCTGAGGGAAGAAACATCTCTCAGACCTGTAAGTCCTACTGCAACACAGAAAAATCAAAACAAACGTGTCTTGCCTTCAACGTATTTTACGAGTGCTTTCCAAATTTTTCTTCAGCCCCGTCAGCTCTGGCAATAACTTACACGCCTGGAGGGGACAGGGAGGAAAGGTAGCGTTTGCCTCATGAAGGAACGCCTACACTCCCCGTTTTTTCCCGCCCTCGGGCACAGGAACACAATTCCCGCTGGAGTCTAGCAGCCTTTTTACATACGTAACAGAGGCCACAACTGAGGAGGGTTGTAAGGCTACTTTAAAGAAAAATGGTGAGGCCCCCTGCCTTTTCCCACGGGCAGTAAGCTGCGAGCGACGGAGCCTCAGAGGTCTAAAACAACCGCTTGAGGAGCGCAGCCCCAGGCCGGGCTCCCCCTCAGCGCGGGAGCGCACCGACCCCCCCGCTCCTCAGCGCCTCCGGCTCCCCGGGCTGGGGACACCCCCGCTTCGGGACATGGCACCGCATCCCCCTAAGTAACTCCAGTATCGCTGTCCTCCCCCCGCCGTGCCCCAGAGGAGGAAAAGCTTCCCCCGTACTCACAGCGCCCTGCCAGCCCTATGTCTTCTCTCAGCGTTCTGTTAGCAACTGCTTCTGTTGCTAACCAAACCCTTCCACTTCCGGGGACCTCCAGACCCCGCTGCCTGCTGGGAGTTGTAGTTCGAGGAGGGGCCGAGCGCCGCCTCCGTGTTACGCGCGGAACTACAGCTCATTTTCGCCACCTGCTTCCCGCGTCCGTGCCGCGGTGCCTGCCGGGAGTTGTAGTCGCCCTGGAAGCTGCGTGTCAGGCTGGTGCCGGCGGGAGCTGCTCGGAGGGGAGGACGGTTCCCGCCGCGTGCTGCTGCTGCGGGCGGGCGGCTGGCTGAGGCGGCACCATGAAGAGGAGAGCAGGGGAGCGGGAGAAAGAACTGAAGGTACCTCCTCTTTCCTTCCCGCTCCCCTTTAGCCCTCAGGAGCGTGCCCACGGCGAGCCCTCTTACCCGCGGCCGCTGCGCGGCTTGTGGGGCTGCCAGGGGCAGAGCGAGCCCGCCCGGGCTCCGGCAGCTCCAGTGCTGGAGCCCCGTGTGAGGGGAATCCGAGGCCGCCGTGAAGTTTATGGTGAAGGGGAAGCGGCCCAAGCACCGAGCTACCTGCCGCCGTTAGGCAGCCGGGGGGCGGCCGGCGGCTGCCTTCCTGCGCCGCCTGGAAGGAGCGCTGCTGCGCTGGCAACGGGCGCCTCGGCCCCGAGTCTCTGCAGCGGCTTCGAAAGGCCGGCGGCAGCGGCTCCCCGGGCCGGCGCCCTCGCAGCGTATGGCCGAGGCTTAGGGCCCTTCCCTCGCGGCTTTACAGTCGCGTTGGTTAAGCGTGCCCTGTGTGTGAAGTAATCCCCTGCGCCTCAGGGGATGGGGCCTGGAGGAGGGGTTGCGAGGTCGGTGCACGAGGGCTGGCGGGAGTTCTGGCGTGGCTGAGGGCCATCTGCCTGCTTGGGGCCGGGCTGGCTTAGCAGCGGTGCTCTAATTAACTTGGAAATCTTAGATTCCCCTCCCTTTAAAGAGGGGAACCTAGTACAGCTTTAACAGTAGCTAGTAATAAAGATTTTTACCATCTGGGCAAGATTTTTCAGTTTAAAAGGGAGTTCTACGGTGTTATATGAGAAAAATTGTACAAGTAAATATGTGTTTGTTTTTGTCAAAACATTTTCAGTGAGGTGATGCGTTATGTAACTGCGCTTTTATTTTCAAATTTAAAAGTACTCTTACTCTACATCAAGCCTAACCTAAATAAACATTTTTAAGTCTCTTATAGCACCCTAGCTTTATAATGTTTTTTCTTGATAACGTGTTTAGATGCGATGCCGCTACGTGCTTACATTGAAGATGTAATTACACTGTGTAAGCAAACAGCATTGCTGAATGTTTTGCTGTTTCAGGTGCGTTTGAAGGGCTTGTTTCTACCATGCTGTACAATATTTGACTGCAACTCTTGATGGTTGTTGTACCTCTGCTGATTTTGTTTACAAAATAGTAGTACAGGGCAGCCTCATGAAGGAACTTGTTTGTAAGTGATAAGTTACTTGTTTGAAAGCAAAATGCTGATTAGTGATGTTAATGAGAGGAAGGCTAATTCAATTATAAATTTAGAAAAAGTTTTCTAAGATGGTAATCTGGTTCACCTGTCTGCATACAGAGCATACTGGTTTTGGTATTGCTGTTAATTTACTATTTAACATTAAAAGTGATTTCACTATAGGGGCAGGGAAAAGGTCTGACCTAAGTTTGCGACTAAATATTTTAATAGAAAAATAACTTTAAAGCCTCTTCACAGGAGTAAGATTCTTAACAAATCTAAGGACAACCTGGTCATTTTGTAATTAGTCTTTCTGCTATCTCTCATCATTGAAGGACAGTAACTTCAGTGTTTTGTTTGTGTTCTGCTCTTTCTATATATGTGAAAACACATGCAGATGTAAGCTGTCCCATCCAATCCAATGTAATTAATTATGTTGCAGAGAAAAACCCAACCCCTACCTTTTTTAGCCTGTACATTTATGCAATCCATCCAAGGGCTTTTGTCTTTGCAATATATCTCAAACAAACATATTTGGGAACCATCTGCATTAGGAGAATGATTGCCATTGATAAGATAATCATTCAAGGATATGTGTGAGGGAGTAAGAGGATGGAACTGTGAACTACACTGGCAAAGGTTGTAGGAGGACAAGGCACTTGAAGAGGAGCAATGTATAAGAAAAACTCAAGGAAGCTAGAGTGAAAGAGTACTGCCTTAGACACATGTTGATGTTGTAGCTGTACAGACAGAGAAGGATGAAAATTAAGAAGAGATCCTTATAGAGAATTTAAAGGTGTGAATACTTAGGATGCCTTAGGGGGATGTTGTAAGTTGGGTACTACTTGAGAAGCTTTGAGTATATTGCAAGTGAAACAAAAGTAGCCTGTAGAATGTCTTTGAATAAAGGATGCCAAAAGAGAAGGCAGCAAGGGGAAGAGGAGGGGTTATACAAGAAGAAATGTATGCTTTCTTTTCACGGGAGCATCTTCATACTGGTATTATTTTATACAACTTAATTAGAAATGTAATCTTTGGGCTCCTGGCACTATGCCAACTCACCCTTCAGTCCCTGGGTTTGACCATTGTTCGTTTATGTTGCTCACCTAAGAAATGCTGAAGGCAAAGGAAGTGTGTATTTATTGTACTAGTTCTGCCAAGACTTCCATTTAGGTCCTGATCAAAATATTTCATAGCAAACCAAATATTAGTGAGGTTAACCCGACCTCTTCTGGAGAGTAAGATTTATGAGGCCTACTAATGAGAGGGAAGTGGTTGGATAGAGAAGCTGGTTTGGATTATGTATCTCCTGGCAATGTCTCTGTTCTGGAGAATTAAATCCTGAATAAAGTTCTTGTTTTGCTGTAATTGTGTACAGTTAAATGCTATCTATCAGAAGCCTAGTGATTGTTTTTTGCTTTGTAATTATGCAGTATGTTTCTTATATGTGATAAGCTGTTCTCTCTCTCTCAATTTTTCATGTGTATAGCAAGTTTTTATTTATGCTGTTATAGAAGAACATTTCTGTTCCAAGTACATGTGGTAGAAATTCTTTAGAGTGCAGTGCTGTCATACAGCAATTTCCACTTTGCAAATCACTCAATTGGATTGAGTGAGATTGAGTGTGTAGCAGAAATGAAACTGTTTATGCTAGTATTTGGTGTTCCAAGCCCAAGAGGAGGAGGACGCAAATTCATTCCTGGGAAGAGGGTCTGAAAAAAGTTGGGAAACAATAGCCAGAAGTTAATTACTCAGCTGTCTTAAGTACTGCGTTGGGGATGCCAGTGTCCTGTGGAATATTTCTCTGAGTCTTAAGTGGACAGCAAAACATGATTATTCTGGAGTTTCTGAAGACATCTTTAGAGATGTTGCATGCCGTCAGTTTCTCTGGTCTTCCCTACAGAAAATATTACTTCTATGCCTAAAACCAGAGCTGTTAGAGTAGATGTTGCTCATTAGCTGAAAAGGCATTTTAATGAAACAGTCCACTGGGGATGTGTTTTGTGTGTGTGTTTGTTTTACCTTAGAATTCAGTTTTAATTAGTGCAGTTCATAGTTATTTTGATTCTTTACACCGTTGGTCAGAGTTTTGGTCAGCTTGCAGTAAACTTTTTGTTGCTGGGTGAAGAAAAGGTACCACTTAAAGTAAAACCAAACATAAACCTCTTATTTGGTAGTCTACTTAGACTGTTTTCTCCTTTTAAACTTGGGAAGAAAGCTGTTTTGCTTTTAGAATGTTTATGATCTTGATTAATATTCACAGGTTAGTTAAAAAAGTTAATCTTTAATGTAAGGCTGTTCTCAAGACTGACTTAGTCAAAGGTTTTTTTTAAGTAAGTTTCAGTGTGACAGATGCCAAGTTCTAGTAACTACCTTTATATGCTTCCTCTTGCCACTTTTTGCATATTAAGACCCTGTGTCGTTACCATGTGAAAGATAAGATGCTCAGCTACTCTGGAGTATTATTTTCTTTTACTTTAAAAGAATTACATTGATGGGTCTCTGGAATAGACGGCTAAGCCCAGTTCACAATTACCTTATGTAGCTGTTTATGCTAATTCACATTACTGTGAAACTAGAACTGACTACAGAGAATGTATTCCACAGACATTACTGTTATGTTTGTACAGCTCCCAGCACAGCTGGGACCCCAATCCAATAAAGTTATTGCTATACAAATAATAAATGCATCAATATGCACATATCTGAATATTCACAAGGGCTTTTATAAAGATATTTGTGCGCAATTTCACATTTGTGAGACATGTTAGACAAAGTGGCAAGGAAATATAAAGCTTTAAATAACACAAAGCTTTGCATGTATTTTATTTACAAGGAGGAAAAGGGAATATACAGTGTTTTGGCTTAGATTTCAATGAACGTCTTACTTCTGGCATCATCCTCATTTTTGCTGGCTGGAAAATAATATATATTTACAAGATAAAATAGGTTGCTTCAACATATTAATACTCAGGGAAAAATAAGCAAGTATTCTCAGAGCACTTAAGAGCAGGGGAATGATTTTGGGATTAATGCTGAAGAATGTCACCCATACCATGCAATGAAGTATATAAACTTTAACATTGTCTTACTATAGTTTCTTCAAATGTTACATTCACTACTTGTTTCCTGTTATTGTTCTGCCTCTTAAGATATAAAAACATTCAAAATATTCTAGTTGACAGATTAAATAGATTCTTTTAGAAGTTGTATTTAGGAAAATTGAAGTTAATGAAACAGCTTAGATGCAGTTAAATAAGCTTCTTGTCATGTCATATTTCTGCTTAGGTAAATGCTGTGCAGGTTTTAGCAGAATCAGCAGCCAATATGCCAGTAGCAATTTTTGTGGTAATCACATTATTGGCCCTTCCCATTATTAATGAGACAATAATTAAGAAATAGTGTTGATAGTCACATAACACATGATTTGTATATTGGAAACAGTCAGGTAGAAGCCTTGCATATGCAGAATAAAATACAAGAAAGAATGAGTGGCAAATGTTCCTTGCTTTTAAATTCATCACATTCCTGCTACTTAAATTGCCTCAGCTGCTAATGCTGGAACCATTACAGTAATGGACTCGGCAAATGAAGGAGAACCAAGACATACACACTTTATTACTGGAGGGGTAATTTTCTCTTCATCTGTAATAGCAGCAGTGCCTAGTATTGATCAGACCATCAAGATACTAATCCTCTGTAAAATTACTTATAACTGAAAATGTGTTAATCCAAATCAGTCTGTGTCCTGACTTTCTACTTACTATTGAATACAGACTATTAGATGGTTTATTTTTTGTGATTTAAAGCCTTTATACTGATAATATTAGGAGCTTCCTTTGCAAGACCATGTGCTTAATCTTAGCTATGGCCCAGGGTTGTCTTTTTGCTTTAACTAGAACATCATCCACTAAATTAAGTGTGCGTCTATCTTGCTGCTCTGAATTATATTGCTACTTTAGGCTCTGCAGATTTATTAAACATGTTGTTTTACATTCAGTCTCTTGTTTTTGCTGTAAATAAGAACAGATCTATGCTTCACGTATTAGAATCTTCTAAGATCTTGGAGCTAAGGATATGAGGAGCATGGATACTGAAAACACTAACGCATGTTTTGTTGATTGTGGCCTGTAAGGCTATTGTGTATCAGAGTAATGTAATGTCAAATGCCAGAGGTCTAAAGGTCTTCAGTTCACTTTGATCCTAGTGATCCGCTACATGAGACAGTGGTATGGGAGCTGTGCATATTCCATATCCAAATATGCACTCTTGGGAAGGATTTTTTTTCCTTCCCCCCCCTCCCATCTATTTTTTCATAGTCTTGTATGTTAAGATTGTAAGCTCATGTCTGTTACTTGTATAGCCTCTAGCCAACTAAAATTTTGGCTCGGTTGCATGTCACAAGTATAATAGCTGTTACGGGTACACAGTGCCTCGTAGGACATGGCTGCATGAAATGATTCCATTAACCCTGACCTTTCATTAGACTTACTAATATGGGCTCCTACCACATGACAGCCATTGGTATCTTGCCAGCTTATGGGGGGCAAGAAGTGTCCTAGAAGTGGGACAAGATGCAGAAGTGGTTGCTTATTTTAAAGAATCTGGTAGTGTTCCATGCATTTTAGAAAACTGTTGTTGTTGTAGTGTCAATTAGATTTTTGCTCTGGCAAAACGAACAGCATGTTTATTTATCTAATGACCCCTCTACTTTCTTTTTTCATCATGATTTAACTGATTCAACTTGTATCATTTAGAGAGACTTCACATTTCCTAAAAGGTATTAGAGTACCAATACCCTTACATGGATTTTGATTCCTTGTTTGCCTCAGAACACTACATTTCCCCCCCCCCTTCTAATAAAGAGTATGAACAGAGCATATGTTGCTTGCTTAATTCCAATTTCCCTGTTGAACCGCCTCTTTACTATAATTTTCAAGACAGCAAACTAGAAATGCATACAGCAAAGCATCTTGTGTGATGATGTGGTCATTTGGAGGAGTTCACTTATTCAGCTGAAAGCTATGCTGCCAAATGTAAGACGAACTTTAAAGTTTTCTGTTGTCTTAGTAAATTTGCAACTAGACTGTTATTAAACATGAGCATGTTCTCAAACAGCAACACTGAGACAAAACATTTACAAATCCAGTGTTAGATGTGCAGTGTCTAAAAATGTGCTGATAGTTGTTTACATTTTTTTAAATATTTCTGTAACTTGTGGCATTCAGGAAAATTAAATTTACCCAAAAAAACGAGGGAAAGTACGTTATGGAAATTCTTCCTGTTTTCTGTAGAAAATAAAACTTCATGTGGATTGAATTTTTGGTTTTGAATGAACATCTTTCTGAAGAGAAATCTTTTGGAAGTTGTTAGCAGGTGATTCCGTTTCACAAGGCTAGGTAGTCTCAGATGTAGGTCACCCAGACCCTGTTGTCTTCTGATTCTGAGCTTAGCTTATAATCTTAGAAGTTTCAGATGGAAATTGGCACTTTTAAAATGAAGCTATAGTGAAATGTCCCTGCTGGAGGTGCAGTACTGGGCCTACTTTCACTTTTATTTATAGATTTGGAAAACATTTAATGAATAATTACTATACTTTTCCCTTTTACAGCAGGTAGGATTCAGTTTCATCTGACCCAGGTTAGTGAAAACTAGGCAGGCCAAATAGTGAATGCCTAAAGCTTCTTCTGTTCCCAGTGCAATTGGTGATCAAACTTATGCAACCTTCAGCTGAAGCAGGATTGGGCTTTCATGCTTTTAATAATTCATCGATTTCTTAAATTATTTAAGTAACCTTTAATGACCAAGAGCATCCAAAATATCAGATGATTTTCTTCCCTTCAGTTGAGACAAAAAAGCACTGTAGTGTATTACTGTATTCTATTAGGTTCACTAGTGAAGTGCAAAACATGGTTACGAATATTTATTGGCATTTAAAGTGTGGGACAGATTAAACATATCTTTGAAGCCTTCTGGATAGAAAATGAGTGCTGTAATTTCAAAACACTTTTTTTTTAGTTACTGGAGTCTTACTGTGGGAGGAAATTCTGTTCTACCTTACTTAGCTTAACAGTTTTTTGCCTTTGTACACAGCCTACACCACTTTCTAGAAGAATTACATCTTTATCTCCTAGAACTTGTTCAGTTTCATTTTGCCCTTTTATCTGCTGCTCATCCCACAATTTTTATTTAAGACTGTAAAGTTACTTTAGTGTAACTGCTATTGTCACCTTTGCCCTCAGCTAATCAAATAGTTTACCTTGAGGGAAGCATTTATCTCCCACTTTCATTATTATTATTTTCGTAGCTGTAAAGATATATATTTTATGTCTCCAGAAGGCTGTAACAGTGAAACGAGGTATTGATCTGCTGTATTTGGCAATTTCTTTCCACCTTGCCATCGATATCATGTCAGCCTCTGTCTGTACTGTGGTTGACCTCACAAATAGCTCGTTATGTTCCCATTGGATTCAAATGATATACTATGCTCAAAACTAAATCAATGAATGATTATAAAGTTTTTAGTATTATTTCATAATCCCCAGGCAACTGGTACTTCATGCAGTGAATACTTGAAAAGGTACCTGATTAAAATATGTTACTGATTCTGTTCTAAGGTTTAAAATTGTATTGAAATCAAACATCCCATAGTATTAAATTCAGAGTCTGGTTTGCATATTTCTGTACACATACTAAAATTACTGAAACTTCTGCCTGTAATTCACCGGAGAGACTCCAGTCTATAATGGCAAAAGATTTTACTTAAAGCAAAACCTCCCACTTCTGATGCATGCTGTGTCCTCTGTTTTGAGTGCAAAAATTTCACATACTGGATCTTGCCAGTGAAGGATCATGAATGTTACACTGCACATGCTTTTAGGGGAAAAAATGGAGGTAAAGATCAGATAAGGTTTTAATCTCCAAAAAGTGAACAGTAAGTTTTAGCAACTTTGGGATTGGAAAACGTTGCTATTACTGCTCTGTAGAGTCATACACCTTATGTATACTTCTAACAGTTTAACTGGTAAAATTCATGTTCAAATACACATTTAATAGATTTTTCTTTTTTTTTAAACTCTGAATGGAAAGAAGTAGGATTTTCACAGGCATTTAAAGGACTTTAGAAGCCCAATCCTATTGATATTGAATGTGCGCTCGAGTTGGGCAAGAAGCTTTTAAAAATCTGACTGTTGTCTTGAGTCAGGAGGCCTCTTGAAACGTACATCTGTATTTGGAAAGGACTGACTGAAGATTGCATACAAAAGGATAGGTTTATGCAGATTAATTAAACAACAGCTTGTAGCTCTGGAAACAATTTGTATTTGGCTGTATTCTCTTCTGATTTTCTTCTACATTTACTTCTAACGTAAATGATGTCATTGCAGCAGGTAATGATGCTGTTGTGCTCAAAGGAAATACTTCATGGTCTGGTATCTAAATCATGTGATGGCAAACAACTGCAGATGGTAAAATATTGAACAGCGCGCTGTGGTGCATATGTATGTACCTAATCACAGAATGAAAACAGAACAAATAATTTAATCCAAAGAAACTATGTAGGAGAAATTTATTTGGGGCCTTCATCATAAACTGTGCATATAAACAACAGTCAAATGACCGTCTTTCTGGATTGGAAAGCTTATTTAGAGTCAGAGTTTAGATAAAATTTCTAATAAACTTTTTTAAAGAAAATGAGCATTTGTCAAATGTAACACTTTTGCAAGACATCTATACAGAAAAGTTGTGGAAAGGCATTCCAGTGAGAGAGAGTATTTCAGTTATGTATTCTGAGACCACATGAGTGGCGTATTTTAGTATGCAATATAAAAACACTGGAAATGATACCAAAGCTCTGATCAGTTTGAAACTGTTTTTGTAAGCCTGGACTTTTTCTGAAATGTAGAAGAAAAAATTTTTGTGTACTGCAGCTATTATGAAATTTTAAAAATCCGCTTCTGTCTTCTATTCAGGTAGGAGCCAAAAGGTGATTTTTACTAAATTTGCTATTTCAGATTTTGTATTTGCTGAGTATAATAGAACTGACCTGATAGGAGGTAAGATCAAAAGGCAGTTCCATTCCCCACTTTCCAGCCATTCCCTTGTCAATACTTTAGAATAAGATGGGCTGAATCAGTTGTGTGGCTCCTTGCATCTTTGGTAATAGGGAAGAGAAACTGTTTTGTTTTGATTTGGGTTTTTGACTGTGATGACTAGTTCAGTAGGCAGTTATCTCTTATGGATGTTCAGTGCTCTGGTTTTTGCCTCTAGCATGCAAAATGTAAAAAGTGTACTGTATTGGTGGTTTTGTTTCTTTTTGAACTTCATGAAGATGGTGGTAGTTGAATTTTTCAAGAGGGAAAGTATGGGGACAACTGTTAGTTTGCATAAACTTCTCCCATTCCTTAAAACAGAAGCTATTAAGCTTCTGCATTGTCAAGGTTGGAAGCCTTCCGGTATGCACTGTCTTTCATTTCTTGAACTTCTGTCACTGGTGTCTGAAAAATAGTCATGTGATATAGTCATATGGACACTATCAGTCTTGGTTCAATGGAAAGTGTTTATGGAAAGCATTTATGGAAAGCATTTATACATAGACAAAAATGAGATAAAAGCAGATTATGAGTCCTGCCAATGTTTTGATTTCCTAGCCTTATATTTCACTTTAAAAAACTTCAAAAGTCTTTTACTTCTATTAGTAAAAACTCGTATTCCTGGGTGCCTTCCCCTTTAAGCAGTTTTGCTTGCATGTGTCATGGGGAATTTCTGTGTATTTGGGAATAGAGCAATTTTGTATTGTATGTTATATCTATCTATAGGATATACTATGCACTCCTTAGATAACAGTAACCAACAGGTAATGTAGCAGGAGATCTAACACACAGTTTGGTTCTCTGTCTTATTTTGTTTTGTCTTTCCTCTGGCCGGTATTGCCTTCTCCCAGTGTTTAAAAAACAAACAAACAAACAAAACCCCCCAAAACCCCAATTTAAAAAAAAACAAACAACTTTGTTGCTGTTCTGGATTTCTTTGCGTTATTAGTATTCATATTTTCAGGTTACATTCCATGAGCTTTTCTCCAGTAGTGTTGCAAATAAGAGTTGAAACTTGTATGATATTTCCTGACTCCAGGAACTGATACTTTAGAAAACTTCTCATAATCCCTTGACTGTTGCAAGTTGTGGTGCTTGATAACAGTATATAACAGAGTTCTTGGTGGCATTCTAGCCTAAACTCTTATAATAAACTGTAGGTATTGGTCAGCCTTCCCTAAACTGTGTTAAAAATGTCTTACATTACTGAAGTATTTGTATTATACAGTGTACTTACCTGTGGCTCCTTAGTGTATCTTCTCATCTCGTATTATTTCATAAGTTTATCCTCACAAAACATCTCTGTAGTAGGGAGGTATTTTTCCCTCTCCTACAAATGGAAATAGAAGTGCAGAGAAACTTTAACTTTCTCATTATCACAAGTAAATTGATAGTGTATGATAGGCATCAGATACACTGCTTATATTCCTTGTGACTGAGTGGTGTGTGTGCAGTAAGTCTGGTTCATTTGGACAGGGCTTGACTACCTGAAATAGCTAGTGTGTGTGTGCGCACGCACTGTGCAGCTCATGATGAAAGAGTCAAGAAGTGCAGTATGTGTGCAGTAGCATTATGCGCTTCAACAATGAAGAGTGAAGTCAGGACACCCAGAATTTAAGATCTGGAAATCTCAGACAAATACAGAAGTGCTTCTGAATTGATTTGGACCTCATTATAAGACAGAAAGAGAGGAAGCAACTGGGGAAAATGGATGTGTAACCAAGCACGTCCTCTAACAATTAAAGCATGCTTTTTTCTTCTCCCACTCTCATAGACTGTAAAAGACATTGATGAGGTTTCCCCAAATTTATAATTTCTGCTATAGATGGGACCCTTTTGCCTATGTAGAAAAGCCTTGTAATTTGTCCTTCAGTCCAAAATAAGTTGAATTATGATTTTATGCTTCTCGCTTCCTGAAAGCCATTCATTGTGATCAGGACAGTAGGTTGGTCATTATGATTTGAGAAGTGTTGATAGTATGACTTGTGCAGTAGAACATACGAATATAGTTCCTGCCTTAAAGAGTTTGTGCTCTGTGTGTCTCTCTGTGTACGTGACAGACAAGTGGTTTTATGCCTTGTGATCCAAACGTATTCCTCAAATAATGACAATTCATTTTCTCTTTAGTTTGCAAAGTGCAGTTTGTAAGTACGGTCTTTAATGTGTCAGTATCATGACAGAAATCGGTACAAATCAGTAATGTCACAAGTGGGATGATACCAGTGACCCAGCAAAAAGAAACAAGCACTTTGCATGTTGATCTGTTTTGTTAAAGGGCAATATTTGGCCCTGTAAGTGCAGGAGAGATGGACTGTTCATGAAAAGGGCATAAAGAGCTAACCCACATGATCCTTTGTCAGCCTGATTAAATTTAGTGTCAAGCATTCATTCATATGAAAGATGAGCGGCATCACTGTTTATCTAATAAAAAAAAGTATTTCTATTTTTCCTGAAGTCTTTTATATGTTAATAGAGGCAAACGTGAATATGATCACATAATTTAAATGTGTAAGTAAAAAATATACATCTTTACTGGCAATGGGTTAAAAGTAAGATGTATATGTTTTATGCAAAATAATGCAATTTCATTGTTAATCATGCTGTTCAAGCCATAACTCCACACAAAACAGTGCTTTTAAACAAATAGAAAATACTGTTATTGTACCATTTATAACAGAAATGCTTAGGATATTTAGAGACTGATGTAAAGTATTTATTTGCATGCTTTAATGTATGCTCCTATTGCAATATTAATATACAAATGCAGAGTTAAAATTGCAGGTGATTGTATTAGCCCTAATTATAAGGTGTTAGGCTCTGCTTTTTAATACTGGACGAAACCCCAGTATTTAGAAAAAGGGGTACAACAGATGTAATTTTGGAAATAAATGCATGCCATTACAAGAAAATCGAAGAATTTCTTGTGAAATAATTGAACTTCTCTTAAATATTAAAAGAAAGAGAAGGGAAAAAGTTTAGATGTCTTTCCCCTCACCCTTCCTACCCTGCCAAATCTGGCTTGCTTAAAACAACTGCTGGGAGTTTTGTTTAACGTTATACTTTGCATGCATTTGTGATTTGAAATAAAAAAAAAAGTCAAATTTGAGAGAGACAGTTTGAATGGCATGCTGTCAGTTTGGCTCTTCATGAATTGGCAGTGGTCTCATTTAGGACCTTCAAATATGTGTCTGCCTGGACAGAATGAGAACATTTTGCATGTTCTTCAGAAGACAACCACTCCTTGCTGCCTCACAGTATTCAGTGGTGCATGACAGTTGCCCTTCATTGCTGTCTTCTTCGAACTTAACCTTTGACCGTCCACTTAGTTGCTGCGCAACGGTTGGAGCAGGCCAAGATGTTCGTGAATGACGGGCATTGGCCTGCAACGTGCTTGTCATTATTTGACTGTCAAAAGTAGCCTGCCATTGGGCTCCATCAAGGTTTGAAACCTATGTGCAGCAGTCCATATTACTTAACTTCCAAGACTGTCAACAGAACGATCAAATGTGCATAAAAAATGTGTGTTGAATACGTCTTTGATCATAATATAGGGAGATATTTTTTGTGTGTGCTAAATGTATTCATATGACTTTCACAGGGCCAAGAGGTTGAATCTGCTGCCATGGTAAAAAGTGAACAGTTGTCTCCTGTGGTCTAAGTTTCAAATAGCACAATTTAGATTTGAACAGCTCTGCCAGTTAAACTCTCAGCTTGTCTTGCGTATCCTATCAGCTTTTCAGCCAGAAGTATAAGCAGCGAGATACTAGACCAGTGGTGCCTGAGGTTAGCTGTCAAACTGGAATGTTATTTTGGATCTTGCTGTAATGTAATATTATAGAAGGAGGTCAGGCTGTGTGATTTGTAAAGCAGTTGTGCGAACTTTAAAAGGCTGAAATGTTGTTTATTTTGCGTACTTTTTTTTCCTCTTGAAAGAGTTGAAGAGAAGATAGAATTTGTCATTAAAAAGTAAGAAACCTGAGGCAATGTAAAATGGTAATTTTTCTCTCAAGTACAGAATACAGTGCATAAAAGAGCATCAAAATTCAATATGAAGAGTCAGTAAGGCTGAAATTCACTAAGTTATACATGCTTGACATTGACAATATTTAACAGGCAGACATATTTGTATCTTCTGATAATGAATGCTGAAGACATTCGGGGCTGAACCTCATACTTAATTTAACGAATGGGAATTGTACCCCTGGGTTAATTAGGAACGTAAGCTTGGTGTATAGGTAAATCGCTTATGCAAACTATCATATAATAACAAATAGTTTGAATTGCTTCATGCTTGGAAGAGTCATATCCTGCTTTAGTGTAATATTCACTATTCACTTGGGCAAAAGCTGTCTGTAACTGCAACTTATTTTATTGAATTTCAAACATGTCTGTTTTCTTCTCTCAAAATATCCCAGTTCCTTTGCAATTGAAATAGTATATCAAAATGACATCACAAAATATAAATATCAGCTTAAAAAAATGGAGATTCACTACAGCTTGTTCATAATGACTTCTATCCAAAGCATAAAAATAGCATTATCTTGCTAACTGGCTATAAAATTATTTTGTTTCTTCATGTTTCAAAACATCGTCATGCTAATTTAGTAAAAACAATAAAATCATAGAAAGTGGTTAGATGCTTAGAAACTAAAAGAGTGTTACTTTTGTAGTATTTTTGCCCTCTGTGTATTTTCCAAACTAGGTTTTATTTTTTTCTGCTTACAATGTCATTTGCAAGAGACCTCAGTTCAGATGCACTGATCTAAAAAATAAGATTGTGTCATGGAGATCTCTTAGTCTTTGGTCGTCTTGCTATTAGTCTTAAATGCTCTTGCTGTTTAATAACAGTCTAACTCTTTGATTTCAGTCTTTGCTAATGCATTAATATGTGCCTAGTCTGAAAAGGAGTATAAAATGCATGCATTCAGATGTGTGTTTGCATACATATATGTATATATGCATGCCATAGATGTGCAAAATTATTTGGCAAATAAAGTGGTCTGTTATTAGATGTTAAAATCGTGGTTTTTTAAACACTTTATTCTGATCATGAAGTTGCTGTTGCTAAGTTTTGATTTATGTTTCCCTCTTCTTGAGTAATGCATACCTATACAATATGTTTTGGTGAAGGAAGACTGAATTTTCAAAGTGTATATATGCAAATATACAATCATTTAAGTGCATTTAAGTATACAAATAAATAATGAGCACTTAAATAATGAGCCATTGTGTTTGTTGATATGGTCTCTGAACTCAGAACTCCTTTCTTGGCCTCCATGGTTTAAAAAAATGTTACCAAAATGAACAGAAAAATTGACCAGACTATTTTCAAAATGAAGGAATGTTATTTTCCATTTTCTGTCAGAAAGATGTTGCTCTTTCTTTTACTGTACAAGTCAAGGTTTAATTTCTAGTGGGAGTTATTAATACGATTTGTAGTTGTGTTCTTGGGGGGAAAAAAAGTTTAGAATTAAAGTATGGAATACCTGTTCTTCTTCTAACCAGAGGCTGCTCTTTTGCCCATTTTGAAGTAACATTACTTATGTGTAGAAGAAACTGAGCATCGTTATGCAGTTTATTGCAAGTGTGTTCATATCTTGATATTTTTCCAAATAGAAAAAGTCCTTTTGTGAATGCTGTCCATAAGTGTAATAACTAAGCAGTTTGTGTTGATGTTCTTGTTCTTGCCCTGCAGATCTTTTTAACTTATCACTATTTTAAAATGGTGTGGAGAAACGAGTTTATTAACATAAAACACAATAAAAAGTAAGTTCTCATGTACAGATGGTTATGTATTAACAATTAGGAGGTGGTGTCTTTTCCCATTGTCTTAAAAGAGATAAGGAACATTGCCATAAAAGCGTTTTCCAACTTTCTTTAAAAATTAGAATCAAAAGTTTGAAAGTGAAAACACAGTGAATAAGGACAACAGCGGTTAAATGTCATTATTTTGTTTTGTGTTCTGAATTAAGAGTATCCTGACTGAAAGCAAAATGTTTTAATCAAGCAAAGAAACTTCTGAAGTTGTTTTCAGAATAGCAGGAGGTGTACATGTGCTTTTTATTTCAACTTCCAAAAGTGTTCAAAGACTGCATGCAGGTACTTGAGAGGTTAAACATCCATGATCCTCTGTGGTGTTATAGGAGAAAAATAAATCCTATTACCCAAAATAAGAGAGGTAGATACCTTAAGGGAGGTGCTTTGTTGTCACCTATACTCTCTGCAGTACAAATATCAGCTTGTCACAAAGGTTGAGACCTTTGTAGTGCATTCTTTCAGGGTACAAATCTGTCTCTCTTCTGGCTTTAATGCAATAGCTGTGAAATATCTGTATTAGGTAAAATAGAGGTTAAGGCACCTTAAGGGCACTGAATTCTTATCTCTTTTTACTAGCAGTGGTGTCAACATGTACTAAAATGTGATGACCTACTCTCCTCTTTGATAAAAAGGAAAATGACCTGTCTACTGTGGATGGTGATAGAGTTGCCTGGGGCAGATTATATTGTCACCTTCTTTAGTATTGGTGTGTAGAAAAATAAAAAAGGCCAGGATATTTCTGTTTACCATAGAAGTATTTGACATTTCTAGCTACTGATAAAATATACTCAGGGGTAGAAAGGAGGAACTGGTTTATGCTGCTAAACAAGGTTGTGAAGAAATGCAGAGATTCTTTATTATATGAGCCCTTGGTATCACAGGACACATGATACGTATCAAGAGGTTCCTTCTGGCCACTTCAGACACTCAAGGTTCAAGTTCTGCATTTAACCCTGCTTTCTGCTTGTCTGTGGCCTCTTGGTACACACAAAGCTGATGTCTCTTGAGTCATGTCTTGAAATTCTGATGTCCCTGTGTACTGTGCAACTTAGTTTAATCATGCACTTAGGTAATACAGGTAACAATATTTCTTATATTCTGGAAATAATTGGCGTCCTGTCAAGACCCTTTCTCTGTAGCACTCCAAAGCATTTATAGTTTTGTAACAATGAATTTAGCAGTCACTATGGTTAGTGATTTACTATAACTGTGAGTGATGAAATATATAAATAACTTTGAGAGTTGATTTAAACTGTAGAGCTGGAACATCTCAAACTGTTAAATGTACTTTAAGCTATTAGTAATATTTCTATGGCATTCTGTAAATTAAATGAAGGTGCTCTTCATGCTAATCAGAAACTGGACTTAAGGATGAAGGAAAGATTTCTGTTATGCTCTTTATCAATATTTAAGAATAGGGTGTGTTTCAGCATTTGTTCACACTTTGCAAGATGGTGATGAAATGCAGAAGATGTTTCTTGAGTGAGTTCCTTGCATAATAATTTTGTCTTTGGTTTGAAAGCTCAAAGATTTCTTTCTGAGATATGATGAAACAGGCCTGTAAGTTAGATTTGTTTACAGCATCCTCTTAGAAGATAAGTGTAGTATCTTTTACCAGTGCTTTACTGGGAGCTTTATGGGCCTTATGCCTGAATCGGTCACTTTTATAATTTATTCCTTATCAGTTAAAAAAGCCTGAGAATGAATCAGTGGTTTGTTGAAGTAATGAAAGTGTGTAAAGCTACCTTTATATAGTAGAACTTTTGAAAATTGAAAAATAAATTATGAATTTAAAATCTGGCCCCTTCAATGGGCTAATTTGGTGCTTGCTGACTAGTGTTAAAAAAAAAAAAAAGTTTTGTTGTTACAGGAATGAGATTCCAGGGGATAGGAAATTGACTTCCTATTGCCAAACTGATACTTTTTTTTGTTTTACACTAAAGTCTATGGCCAAAATGTGCATTTTTTTGATGAGTGAAGTGAAGCTGCTATATCCATAAGAGAAAGTGAAAAAGTTTTTTTAAAGGGCATGGAAGCCTTTTAAAGAAAGTGTAAAAAGCATAAACTTTGGTCTAGTTTCTGCTGTTTGTAAATGAAACTCATTAAACTGTTTGTATCCTAAAGCTCTAAGTATTTATAAAGAAGGTAGAAATCTGTTGGTATTGGGTTGTGAATTATGGTAGAATAAGATGAAACTATAGAATGTCAACGTTAACTCATTTAAATCAGGTCAATGAAGTGTGTCCTGTTAGATCCTGAAAATTCTAGCATTATATTCTTCTTCTGAAGCCTAAACAATTTAGCTTTCGTTTTCCCTAATTGTTTAGAAAATTTTTTTTAAAGCATGGAAAAGAGGAGATAGCGGTCAGACCATCCTGAAAAAGGACTTTAAGCAGACAATTCTTTGCAACTTGTTGAAATGGTACTTATGCTGGGACAATTTTGCCTCAAAAGTCCGTAGTTTCCTTAAAGTTGGTGCTATGCCATGGTATCAAGTGCTATAAAGTTGACTTCTGCTTGAAAGAATTTTGAGCATGACGAGCTGATGAATTAAATCAAGTTTATTTTAAAGTATTGCAATATCTGTGGAAATATCAATTTAATTCTTATATCTTTTGGTATGGTTATAAACTGATATATAGACTAAAAAGTGAAAGAATGGTTAAGTCCCAAGAATTTGGATTTATCAAGTGTTGTAGAATATTTCTAACAATATCCTAGAAAGGTAGTAGCTAGATATAAAGTAAAAGCTTATTGCTTTACAGAACTTTCCTCTTTCCGTTTCTAAGTGTATGAAGAATTCAATATTACATTGGCTCATACTTGACTGACCCTCATTTTATATGAGAGTGTTTAGAAATTTGCATTAACAAGCCCACTTATTTATCATCTTTTTTGTTTGTTTCATAATCGGTGGGGTTTTTATTTTTTCTTTTAAATACATTTATTCCAAGGAGTTTAAGTCAAGAACTGGAGATAATCCAGTTCTTAAGAAAAGTAAATTAGAGAATGAAGTCAGTAGTGCAGGCAGGCAACGAGCGATGAAGGAACAAAATAAGAACTTGGCAAATAGGGACTTGCTGGAAGATGGTGAAATATTAAGGCAATGTGATGTTTTTGGGGGAAGATTAAATAAGCGGAAAAGTGACACAAAACTGAGTGATGGAGAATCAATGAAAGGTGAATTAAAAAGCCAGACACCTAGTGTATTCCAGTGTAATATCCTAGCATTTGTTTGACTGGAGTGTAATCAGTGACTGTTATGTAAACTATATATAAATGAGTTTACATGTGTGTTTTGCTGTTTAAAAGATTTACTGTCATTTTCTTAAAAGGAGCTATTACTGTAAGGACATGTGAAGGGCTAAGACTGTCCAACTCTTATACTAACATGGCTGGAGAGAGTAGGTTGACTGCTATGCCAAACAGAGTAGGAGGAACAAGTCTTTTGCAAACCCAGCAGCCTGATCAGGAAGAGAACACTTTTGCTCCTCTTCTTCTCCTTGTTTCCCTCACCTTAAACGATATTGGAGCTGAATTTTAGAAAAAGAAGGTTGTGGTTATGCTATTTTTCATATTCACATGAATTCAGGTGAGGCTGTTTGGCAATGTAAGTCCATCAAATTTTTTTTTAAAGGCAAGTAATTTTTTCACTTAGGCATCTGCTAATTCTTGTTTTATGAAAAGTAGTGAGCAAGAGTAATTAATTGACACTGAGGAAAAAAATTGAAGTTTTTTTAAGCATGGGATGTTAACATAGCTACAATTGAAAAAAAAAAAAAAAAATTTCCAAACAAATAGTTAGGGAGAACGTGGCGTGCTTATGCATAAGTACCTGCTGAGACTTGGCTGTTGAGTCCTTTAGAGTGGTACCTGGCTGAAAAAGTCTGAACTACTCTGTCAGGGGAGAGAATGTTTAGGACCTCTTCACTTATTTTCAGAAAATCTCCTTTGTGGAATCTTCTCTACTCTTGTGACCCTGGGCCTAATCTTCTCTCCTTTCTAATTTAGTTTTGGAATTCTTTGTTTGAGAATTCCAAATTTCATCTACGTGTGCAAAATGGCAGAACTTTGCATGCATAATAAAAGCTCAGTGACTTCTTGACAGTGGCAGTGGCATGATTAATTCCCATGCATAATATATTCAGTCATCCTGTGCATATGCAGTGACAATATAAGCAAAGGGGAATGAAGGATCCCCATGGATGATGTCTGGGAGAGAGCTCTTGTCTTGCTGTCAAATATGTTTGCCTCTCCCTAACTCCCCATAGATCTCTCTCCTTGGGCTCTATGCCAACTACAGCATCTTCCCCATCTGGTCAGTATCATGAAGCTGGACCACACCTCAACCTCTTTCATCTCTAGCTGGCAAGTTTGTGTGACTCTTGGTAAAGAGACAGAAAATGCAAGATAGATGGCATTTTCCTAAGGAGCCTTTATATAATAATCCCTGGTGTTTGCCACATTGAGTCTTTTCCTGTTAATAAATTAGCACTGTTTACAGAAAATGATGCCTGGTGTTTTGACTGCAGCAATTTTGTATCAGATGACTTAGTGCCTCATATCCCAAATATTAGGGCTTTTATTGTGATCATTCTTAGAAATGAGCCAGACTTTTCTTGGCTAACCTTACAGTGTTACTCAATTGTGTTTGTAGCATGCCATATAGTTTTTTGTGCTTCTACAGATACTTTCTAGGCATTAGTACATGTACAGTAGTAAAAATATTATGATATTGGAGATAATTAAAAGATTTTTAACTAAGACCACCAAAGCTCTCAAACTAGAAAATTACCTCAATCTCTTTTCTGACATGAGCAGTTGCTCTTGCAGGCTCTAAACTGGGCTCACGTGGTGCCTGTTAACAAGAAGCCTTAGAGAACTTCTACTGACAAGCCAGTATAGCGTTATGACATTATGCTGGCAAAACTGTGTATGTCACATTTGTAGCTACATACGTGGAAAGGTATAGTACATTTTGCTAACTGTAGTTTTTAGGCAGGTATAGTGATTTGATGTCATGCTACACATATTTCTGTATCATAGTAAACAAAATTTATTGTATCTATCTCATTAAATTAATAAATCAAGTAGGTTTTGCAGCTGTGTTTTAGACAGTAACTGGATAAAGTATAATCTGAATTCTGGCTGGTTACCAATGTTTATCAGTGATGAAAAATTGCAGATTAGTCTGTGTTTCTATAATCAGAACATTTACACAATGGATATATTGTTACAGTTGTCGTTTTAGTTCTGATTATTACTCAGTATGTCTATTGCAATTTTCTCATTTACAGCTGTTATTGAGCTCCATGTGTAATAGATGGAATTACTTTGTCCACCATTTATTTTATGAATAGCCTACAGAAACATTAGTGTTAATAATATTATCCACTTAATGTACACAACAGTTTATAATATGGATAGATGAATAATGGGTTGCACTGTTCAAATTTTATTGGAGTGAGATAAATAGTTCTAGTGCATTTTTGCTGGTAAATGCAGTGTTGAAGTCATCTGGTGTATTTAAAAAAAGACAGTTCTCAGCAAAGTGATTGCAACTACTCTGTTATCTAGTATATGAATAAAATAATTTGACTTAAAACTGTTTTGTTTTGGGTTTTTTTCTGAACCAAGAGGAAAATTTCCTTTTTAAAAGAAAGAAGTGAGTATCAACTCCTCAAGTTCTTTTTTAAAGGGGTGTTTTTCTGCTAAAAAAGGGAACTAGGCGGGAAAACTTCAGCAGTTTGGTTTCTTTGCCCAGTAGCAAGAAAGTGTACATGAGATGCATATCTTATATTAAACATAGTTAAGCTAAATTTACCAGTTTGGTAAATATGACATACAGCTCTCCTTATATAGGAAAAATAACAGCCCGTGTAGGAAGCAAAGTAAGACCTTGTCCAATGTACTGTCCCTTCTCAATTTAGGAATTTTGACAGTTTCTTACTTTGTCTCATTTTTCACTTCATACGTATACAGATTTGAGGAGCTTGCACAGCAGTGCTGATTCTTTTTCGCAGTTGTTGTGTTAACTCTGTTTGCTTTTTTCCCCACTGCTAATTCATGGTTTTAGGATTGTGTACTTCAAGATGAGAGACTGGACTGCCCCTCCAAAGCAGCAATTGAAGATTTCCACAAGGAAATATATCAGATTGTAAAATTCTGTTTTATGCTTGGATTGTCTAGTTGCCATTACTACTAGAGGAAGATGGTAAATAAGCAGCTTTGGGACTCCTCCTGTTTCCATATAGGATTTGTCCATTTGCCTCCAGCCTTTGATTCACCTTTTGTTTTGTTTTCTAAGAAGTAAAAAATATTTGTGTGTTATTGAAGCACAAGCTACTTCTGCTTCTGATGAATCTCTTGCATCAGAAGGTGGGTATTAATCAAATTTTGGCTAAGTGGAAATGACTTTTAGGCAGTCAGATTCCTAGCTCTTCTTTTTTTTTATCTGCTCTTTCGGCTTAGATCAACATAGGAAGGCTTGGTTTTGTAAGCCTAAGAGGAAAATTACCTTTTTTGCCTGATTAAGTAGGGCTTCTCTAAGTTGACTCTTCAAGATACTGTTTTTGAAAATGTCATTGTATTACAGGTAGTAAGGATATGCTTTGGTTTCATGAAAATGCATTAGAATATTAATTCAGTACATAGAAGAACCATAATTAATAACCACAATTGAGGTTTTTTCAGTTATTTTTTCAGAATAGATAGGCACTTAAACAGAAAATCTCCAGTTAATTTTATGTAGAAGTTATGCTGTTTGAGTCAGAGAAAATGAAGTTCAAGTTTCTGACAGCAGTGTTTAAGTATGTAATGTAAGAATAGCAGTTCTGATATTTTCCTTGCTGTGTTAAGAGAAGTTTGATAGGTAGAGGAAATATGTAGTAGACCAACTTGTAAGGTTATAAAAGTTAACCAAGGCTGAAGAAGGGCCTGTGTGCCCTAAAGCTAGTCTGACTTCGTCTAGTGATTCTGAGTGATCTTATGAAAGACATACCTACAGCTATTACCTTGCCTCCAACTGTCATGGCTACTGTAGCACAATGTATTTTGGGTTACTGCCCCCCCCCCCCCCCATGTGTACTTTATAATGGACAAGCTGTGCTATGCAGACCAGTTAGTCTTTATTGCTGAAGTTGCACTATTCATCTGTTGTTTAACTCCACAGATCTCAAAAGAACTCTGAGAGATGTTTGGCATATTCAGTCTTGAATTTTTAATGAATTTTTTAATTATATTTTTAACTGTGGTAAATGGTTTAACTGAGTGTGTACAGGAAACTGTCTGTACACTTATGTACATTTAGTGGATTCTTCTGCGGAATGAAATACCTACCCAGTCTTTCTGCCATAAGAGGTATGTCTTCGTAGCTGTGTATTCACAAATTTTTTAACATTACTGATACTTTGTCATTTAAACTCTGTCCATTCTGAGCTACAATGTAGCGCAGGTATTCATAATGAGCAGTGATCTACTAGAATTTTAGGACCACCAGAAGACTGCAGAGAGCTGTCCGGTGTTTTGCCTCTAGTTGCAAAAAGTACCTCATGTTTCAGTGAACGGTAAAATGTGCGCACCACATACACATACTTTGCTTCCAGACAGTTGTACAATATTGTCATTTTCTTTCTTAAGAGAACATGTTACCTGTTATCTGTTTGGGGCTATCTATAATTCTGTTGCAAAGTAAAGTTAATTTACTTCCAGCTTTTATGTGATTGTTTTCTCAAAAATGTAGAGCTTTTTAGAAGTTATGTAACGTAACAAATGAAGAATAGCACAAAATTGATATTTTAGCTGAATAATTTTGGTATCTTCAATGTTTTCTCTGGTTACTCTATCAGTTCTTTTCACAGATTTTTTTTTTTTTTTTTTTTTTTTGCTTACTACAGAAAAATTACATCAAATGCAGGATAACAGAACACTGTCAAACTAAGAAGGTTTTATATGGGCAGCATTAGACAGGAGCAGAAAGATCCAGTGCACTAATAGGCACACTCACATGAGCTACCTAGTCCATTGACAGTTTTTTCCTTTGTTCTCCCTCTTGACCCACTTTCTGCCAGTGATTTGTGACATATTTTGTAAGAGATCAAATAAGCCCTTGACACCTGATTGCAATGTAGTGCTTGTTTACAGTTGCATTTTTGAAGGACCTCTAGACAAGATGGAAGGTTTAACTTAAAGTAATTAAATTTGCATCTGCTCTGTGACAGGAGTTTTCTTATGTATGCATCCTGTTGAGCAACTTTTACCGTAATTGGCCATGAAGTACCAAAAGAAAGATGCAGGTAGACAAAAATTATTGTTGCCTACTACTAAAATCTGTCATTGTATTTCATAAGGACTGGCTTGTACCTGGGTTTGTGCCTGCTTCTTTGAAATATGGGAATACCTACTTTTATTTGGAAGGGAGAGATTTCCAAAGCATTGGACCTTTTTCTGGGTCCTTTCACACTGCTTGAGTGAGGCTAGATGTCTAAAATGGCTATACTTGCATTAATCTCTTTCAGAATTACTTTTGTTTTCTTGAACGTTAGTTACTGTTTGTTTTACAGTTATCTGCCTTTTTTTTTTTTTTTTTTTTTTTTTTTGCATGTCTACCTTTGTCCTTGGGCAGATTCCTGAGCTGTTTGATAGTTGTATAGCTAGGCACTGAACCTACTTTCTTTTGTCATCTTGATGTTCTTGATTGTTAAATGTAGGTCTGATGTGGGGTGCTGTAGCTGTGCTGAGGTCGCTGACATTGTACTCCCTTTGGTTGGATCCAAATTTAACCAGATGTTATCACTTCTGCTTACATCTGCAGATGTCATTATTTTACAACAAACTGTTTTTGTTTATATGCTGTTTTAAGGGCAAAATGAATAGTTGATTGAAATTATTAATGTGAGAGTTTCTTGGTGTTTTTTAAGTCTTGAAACAATCTTGGAGGAAGATAAAGGACTGGAGAAATAAGCCTTAGGAAAACTGATTGATTTGGTCATATTCAAAGGAAAATTAGGAAATTAGCACTGGAAATGGAATAAAAGGTTATTCTGACTCCAGGTCTGTTCTAACAGCATATCCTACTGGTTAGTACTTTATAACAACAGCAGCAATGACACCCCTCCCAAAACGAAAAGCTTTAGGATATCTAGGCTATCACTACAAATACACAGTGGAAAGTGTTTTTTGTTTTGGGGGGTGGTTTTGTTGTGGTTTTTTTTTTTCCTCTCTCTCCAGCCATCTGTTACCAGTGCATTAAATGTTTAGTTGTCTTTTCAGAGATTTCAGTAGAAGATTTGTAATGGGCTTTGATAAGAATTGGCTATAACTTTTAAGTGTGTAATTGGCTTACTAGTTGACCAGTAGATTAAAAAAAAAAAAAAAGCACTGAAGTTTCAGTTAGTCCCACAGTATTCTTCATCTTACAGTAGCTCTTAGAGGCCCTAAGGGAGATACGAATCTCTGTTGTTCTACATACTATGCACGTAGTCTCTCTCAGTTGTGTGTAAAATGCTGATGTGATTAAATGCGGCATAGAATTTTTGTTCATGCTGCACAACCCAAAATTTCTGTGGGTTTCTCCCCCCGCCCCCCTTGTTATCACTTAGCTATTTAGTTCAGATGAATAAGCACTAGGTTGCTGTTAGTTGGCAGAACTCTCGGGCAGTATTTAAATTCACTTTATTCTAGAACCATCTGTACATGACTTATGCTCAGTAGAATATTTTTTTAAGCAAACATTTTATCTGGGGAAATACTACTTTTTGTGTATCCAGTTCATAACAAATTTGTTAGTACCCTGGTCATTGTCAGCAAGCTTTTCTTAACATGTAATTTTGAAGTAACTATTCTCCAGACAGTACTTACAACTATCATTGAGTTATCAAGTTTAATTTTTTTACTGAGCTACTGTCTAGTAATGTGTGATTCCCAGGATCCTCATGTTCTCTACCAACATGAGAATCTCTTTTTCTTTTGATGATGTGATAAAGGTCAGTGTTAATTCTTGTAAGTCAGAAAGCAACCAAGACGCACTAAGCAGACTGAAGATAGGTAAGGTTATTTTCTTCTTATATTGTTTTAAATGTGGACCCTGATTTGGAAGATAAATTAAGCTGAACTTGATGAATAGCATTTTCTATTCACATTTTAAAAGCTAAAGAACTATTTTATAGTTGCTTTGAATTTACCATGATTAATTCTTATCCATTTTTGTGGTATATTATGGCCAAATGCAGCTGATACAACGTAGCATAATGTACAGTTGAGATTCCTCCTGTCAGTGAGATTTGAAGTAACATGCCATGATGTTCACCTAATACCATTTGAAGGGGTTTTATGAGGACCAAGAATTATTTGCGTCTTGCATGACCTGTCCTTATTGCTACTTTTGAGTACAACATAGGTTAGGAGAAGTAATTATTTTCAGCCTACTGACCACAAGCGAGATTAATAGCTTTTGAAAGGGCTGTAATGAAAGGCTGACCCAACTGGCTTTTGTATTATACCTTGTTTATCCTGCTCTCATCTCTATCACCTTTGGGCTACAACAAAATGTAATTTATGTTAGCAGTGCTTCATAGAAGGTGAAAGGTCATATTTTTAATGAGGGTAGCCCTGATTGGGATTCAGGTTTTAAAATGTTGTGTGGTAGAGTACAGTCAACAAAGTCCATGTAAACAAAGTGATTGCAGAAAGGGGCAAGAAAACCTGTTATTTGACAGGAAATAAGACTGCTTTCTTTTACCAGGCATTAGTAAAGTTCAATTAGCAGAATTTAAATAACTAGAAAAAGGAATTTAACGAAATACCAGCATTGTGATGGTCAAGTCTAATAAACCTTTATAGTTTTGATGGAGTGTTGGGTTCTTTGGACTGGAAAAATTATTTTGCAGGTAATCAATTTCCTCTTTCTTATTTTGATGCCGTTTGCTAAAAACAACTTTATATGTATCTATATCCATATCTATCTATCTATCTTGTTCTTGACTTGAGCAGGGCAGAAATGAAACGACCACCTGTGCTTGTTCCAGGGAGAAACATGCTGTACAGTGCAACTGAGCTTGTCCATATTCGGAAAGGTTAACCATAACACTCGGCTGGTTTTGAGTTTTCCCTTTGGAACGAAAAGTTGCATTATGTTCAAGTACAGTTTGTGAGGTTGAGCAATGGTGTCTATTAGTGGTGTGTTCACTTTTGGTAAAACTGAAGTTTTGAGATGCTATTGGATTTATTTGTTGAATGATGTTAATACTAGAATTCCCTATGTTACTTATGTAACAATTTTTCACAAAACATGCCGCCTCCTCATAGAAGCCAAATTTTTTTGAAGTAGGTTATAACTTCAAGAGAATTCCAGTCAAAAGAAGCTTAGCAGGTGCAGGGAAAAATTTTAGGGTGTAAGAGAGGAAGGTAAAGATTTCAACTCAGAGTAGTCAAAAGCTGATTTGAAAGTTCTTGGATTTGGGTTTTCAGCATTGAAATGCATACCCTGTGTGACTGCTGCTTTTCATGAAAGCTCACTCTTGTCTTTCATTTACGTACGCTTTTTGCAAGTGACAAATTGCTTCAGTTATGTTCCGGAAAGGAATGGGAAACACTTCAGAGATTTTGAATTTCATTACTGTTTGTGGAAACAACTTCTAACCTGGGTTTAGTTCAAAGTTTGTGTAGAGGAGAATGGTGGAGTGAGCCCCTTCAGTTATTTACAGCCAAATTGCCTTTCATGGAGATACAAGTTATCAGAATCTGAGCTTTTATATGTTGGGTTTTTGCCATGTAAAAAGTTCTGGGTTAGAATAGAGAATAATTGTTAGCTTTCCCATATGACAGCATGGTAACTGATGGTAAACGTAGACTGCGTAACAGTAACCACTATGTGCAAAACCATAAGGCATACAGGATTCACTTGTGTGGGATTTCATAACGGAAGTTTGAGGGGGCAGCAGTTTAGATTACGTAAGAGCTGCGAGACTTTGGAGAGGCAGTGCTGATGTCAGATGCTTTTTTCCTGATTTTGCACTATTTTCTGTGTATCATGCTGCATCATAATTACATATTGGATTGTGCCCCTGTATGACATGAACTTTTTATTTCGTGGTGATATGTGAAGCAATATATTGAGACCCTGTTCTAGCAGTTTGAACATTTGGTTTCTTCTCCCCAGCACTCCCCCACTCCTGCAGTCGTATTTGACTGCCTTTTTAACCTAGGTCAGCCTTGCTATGCTGTCTTCCTGCAATGCCATTCCGTGCTGCTGTCTCCCTTCTTCCCTACCGCAGCACTTGCCCGTGTCTTTGGGCTCCTCCTGACTCTTGGCAAGGGATAGAATCACACGTTACTTTAAAGCAACATAATGTTGTGATTCCCCTTCTTTTCTTCAGTGTCAATAGGTCTTGAACTATTAATGCAAATCTTCAAAATGATCCTTTTAAATTTACAGTTGTTTTACATTATTTTATAATTAAGTTTTAGTGTTTAAAGAGAAGAAAGGAATGGAAGTTTTTCAAGTGATTAAATATTAATTTTATTCACGTTTAACCCTAATTTACATTAAGGATGTTAACTGAAAGGTGGATCTTCTGAATTCAATGTTTTCATTTCCTTCTAGCCTCATTGATGAATAGCTGGATCTTGTCATATGTTCATAAAGGGTGATGGTCCACTGGGATAGAAGGAATAATTGTGCTGTCTTGCACTTTCTAGGATGGACAGTTTGTGATGCTTACTGTTTCCTTAAAAAAAAAAAAAAAAAAAAAATCCCTTTTGTCTAAACTAAAACTGAGATTTGAAACAAAAACTTGTTTCAGACCATTAGAGAAACTGTGCTGCTTCTCATATAGCTAATTATTTTTTTTTATTTCAACAACAATATTCTCCTTAAAAATTATGACAGTATTATATTTCAAACACCTTCTTGTTAAAGGCTTCTCTTTTGTTCTTTTGAATGAGACTTTTATAAGCTCTCCCTGCTTAGGTGCTTCTGCTTAAGTCTTAAAAGATTGAACAAACAGACCAGCCTTAAGCACCTTGAAAACCCAGTCACTCCTGTATTGTCCTCTTTTGATGTTTTGTATGCAGGTGAAATTAAGGCTATAGATTATGAAATATTATGCTTCATTTTATATATTTCATATCCAGATTTCTCTGTTACATACAAACTGAGAGATTGATTTGAAGAGACTTGTTTAATCCTAGGCAAGCCTTTTGAGGACTCTGGCAATTTGTCTTGTCTGTCTTAACAGGACTTCAGTGTTTTAGAAATCTGATTTCTAAGGTATTTTATTGGAAGGTGTATCAAGTGATAATATTGATGATAAAATCTTGTATTACACACGTGATATATCTATTACATATAGTACTATGAATTTAAGTAAATACAAAAATGTTGTGATGCATGCAACTACAACTAGGGCTAAAACCAACCGCTGATGTTTATTTGGATTTGTTTTCAGAAAATTGTTAACTAAAATACACTCAGTATACTCCTATTAAAATCTGTATTTCTTACCTGGGAGTTCTGGTAACATAAAATATATTTCTGTAATTTAAATTGCTTACAGAACCCTGAGTAAAAGTGCTGTCTTGTTATTGTATAAACTGTTATAGCCTATTCCATGCATTCAGTGCCTATACTTGCACAAGTAAAATCCTAGTTTTGCATACTCTACAGTTAGGCGTTTTTGCAAATGATACAGACCTTTGTGCACAGTGTTTAATAAATTATTGAACTTTGAAGAATCTTTGAGAAGTAGGGCCTGCAAGTGACTGAGCAGTAGACATGAATAAATGTTATCCTCAAGTGTATCTAGCAGACAGTAATAGATGCTTGAACAGACAATATGAGCACTGAGTGAATGATGGTAATAACATTAAATATTTACATATAGCAAAAGCATCTTGACAGCAGAAAAGAGACTGTCTCTGCAGTAAGGTGGATAAAACCCACTGTAATATAGTCTATCTTTCTATAGGACAACTTCCTGTTATATAACTAGGAGCATGTCTCTGTAAGATGCGTATTATAAAAGTAGTTGTTTGGGACTCGCAACTGCTATATTTCAGTCTACCTATTTTATACAACTTTTTAAAATCTGTGAACCTTTACTGTCATACAAGACAATTTTCAAGACTTCATTGGTATAACCTCCTGGTGTTGATATGACTCCATACCTACTATAATGTAAAAATGATTACTAAGTTCAGTAACAGAAATTAATAATTGGATAATAATCATATGTTTAATATTAACCAAAAGTACATTTTGACCTGTATGTTACTAGAAGCTCAGAATCACTCTGCTTTACTTTACCTTAGTTTTACATTGGATTTTCTAACATAGGAGCTGTCTTGAGAATTGTGTCCAAAAGAAAGTTGTACTGGGGCTATACTCAAAAGAATTCAAGAAAGCAAGAAGAATATCTCTCCCTCCTGCCCTCTCCACTGCTGAGCAGTTCCATGGGAGTAAATCCACTTTATTGATGTCCAGAGTCCTTGAAGTGCATGGTACTTGTTTATGTGCCCTTGTTTTGTTTTTTTTGGGGAACCTGCAAATTATAATTGTAGAACAGTTGGTATTGCTTGCACTGCACTTCTTAAAATAGGTCACGCTTGACTTTCCACATAATTTTAAAAGGAAATTACTGTATCGGAAGTGTAGGATAACAACTTAATTTTTATACTGAAGAGTAGATGAATTTTGTTAGAGGTTCTTATCCTTTTTAATGCATTCCAAATAGCCTTCAGTTATAGGAAAGGAATAAAACAAAGGTGACAGTAAATTGAATTTTTTAAAAATAGTCTGTGAAGCTTGTATTACTATGATGAACCTGTTTGCATTTAATGATCTGTCATGTCATGTAATTCAAACAAATTAATATTGAAAATGAAGTAAAATGGAGTACTATCAAGCCACTTTTTCATATATTTTCTTGTAATAGCAAAAGAGAACATAGACCACAATTTTAGAATTTGTTGCTTTAAGTCATCACTGAGGTTGTTTTTTGTTTTATTTTAATATTTTGTGGCAAAGATAATTCCTTGGAAGTGAATACTGGAAACTTTGTTTTACTTTTTTGCTTAGAGTTCTTCCCCTCCTTACTGCTTTTGTTGGAAAGATGCTTAGCAATTCATTTCTTAGAGATGGCTTCAGCATGGGTAGCCGTTCAATGTTTGTAAGTAATCAGCATCCTTGAGAATATGAACGATTATGAATGTGGAATATCCAAGTCATATGACCAGTTAAGCATTGGTCAGTCAAGTGTTTCTTAAGGTATAAGGGCAAATACATTTTTTCCAGCTTTTAAGGAAAGAATCTTAATCCTGTGGAGGAAAGGGTTGGTATACTGCAAGGCGGGGAAAATGTTATATTCCTGCTAATATATGAATGATATGTTTTACAAAAGGAACGTGACAGAAATTTAATGTGACATGCTCTCTTCTTGGATGAGATTTACTTTGAGGTAAAAAGTTTTGCAGGTGATAGCTGTTCTGAGAAGCATTCCTCTGTGGCTGTAAAATTGATGTGGACTACAGAGCTAGAATGTTGATAACTTGATGCTAGTGGGTGTGGGCAGAGAGATGTTTTGAATGGGGACTGAACAGAAGAGAAGCCCAAGTGGGCTCATTCCACTGTCTAAAACTTGCCCCATATTCCTTGTTTGCTTCTTGGATGTCAAGAATTGGAAATTATGCAGCATTTAACTTTAAGATTGCATCTGGAATCTGGTAAAGTAGCATACCCCTGGCTTTCAGAGGGCTGCGCATCTCAGGATCCTTAAGAAAAGATACCTATTTTGGAGTAGAAGATCTACATGTATTTCTCAAGGCAACGAGTAGTTTGGAATCTTTTTGGATGAAAAATTCTACCATGCTGATCAGGAGTTACTCTAGTTTAAATCCTCTTACTTTCTAACACAACTGCTGGTAGATAAAATGAAGTATTCTTGTAAAAACCAATAAAATATGACAGATTCTTAAAAGCTTGAACAATAATAATATAATTCAGTGATCATCAAACTTTGGACTTTTTTTTTTATCACTATGGTAAACAGGGAGTTACAGTTGTTTTTTGCTGTTAATACTGCCTTTTTTCTCTTGTGGACTCTACAGTTCCTTAACTGTTATACCATTGTTCATTGCTTTGTATCAGCGCATCTTTCCTCTAGTCTCCTCATTTAAGCTTTCCAAGATGTGATAGCAGTGGAAGTACTCCAGGAAGTACAAGCACTTTCTTTGAAGCTAGAAGTGTAATTTGAGAAGCCATGAGTAGAATTCTGTATGACATGTAAGGAACAAGATTATTTTCCTTTATTATTTGCTATTTAAAGTAGGGACAATGTTGATTCTTGTGGCAGCAGTTTAGGTCCTAAGGCAGGGTATAGATTAAAACATCTAAAGTATTTGCAGTAGAGGTTTCTAAACTTAGTTACGGTGTGCTGCCCACTCGCTGAGTGAAGCTTTTCCCAGTTGGAGTTCTAAGGGCTTTTTAGTCCTGCAGTGTCTAGGCACTTTACATCATAACTACTTGCCTAATACAATAGAAGGTTTAATCTAACCATCAAGGTGAGAATTTTAACTTGAGAATCTTCTTTCATTGCATATCATTTCAGTGTTTTTGATGCAGATACATAAATGAAGAAGATTCTTTGTTCATCATATAATTTTCAAGGTCCAGACCCTGTAATAGTCAGGATCTGAGCACATGCAAAACCTTGCTAAAATCTTATGTTTTGATTTCACTGAGTTTGGGGTAGGGAAATTACATTAGACAAACTCTTTCTGCAAGTGTAGTTCTGTTGCAGCCTGTATAATGTTTTCATGAGCAATGTTTTAAAACCCGTTATTCCTCCTCTTCATTCTTCTCCCTCACACTTCTCCTTGCTGCTTCAGAATTTGGAGAAATTATTTTTAAAGCAATCCTCAAGCATCTTTCTTTAAATCTGGTGATAGAGGTTGTATTTCAATCAGAAGAGGCATTTAGTGTCCTCCTGTAGTAGTAAGTCTGCCTTGTGGGGATTTTAGATTTTTTTCAGATTTTGGTTCCTTGTTCTGTAGTATGCAGGTCAAAAATGTACCCTAAAATATATTAGTTTCATTTAGCTTAATGAAGCTAAGAACACGAAATTTAGAGTCATGAGGCACCTGAAGTGGCAATTTAGTGCCAGTAGTAGGAAGCAGCTTTGTTGAGGGTGGTTTTCTACTGAAATTAGTATTATAAAGTATTAATATGTTGCTATCCATTTCATGATGGTAGATGTGGGGTTCAGATGCAGAATTTTAAATTTATTCATCTATATGTAAAGTGTCCATAAATGTTGTCCGTGTGCTACATGGCTCGTGAACGTAAAGGCTTTTACTTGCCTTTTCCTTTAAAAATCTTGTGAAATAAAAATGAAGAGACTAATGTCAGGGATTATATTAGCATGTTTTTTGCAATCTATGCTTTTAACTTGATCTAAGCATGTAAATTTGTAAATTTTTTTGCATTGGTAGACAATTGTGCTGGTATTCAATACACACATGAACTCATATTCAGCATAAAATATATTCCAGCCTCTTCACAGCTTTTCTTGGGCTAGGTTACACTGCAAAGTTTAGTTAGTTTGCATCAACCTAAACATTCAACTGCAGTACTAACCAGCAGAAGCACAACAGGATAATGGAGATGTGAAATGGCTGTCATCTCCATTGTAGTGCTAATAAATATGGCCACAGAAGTATACAAAGTGTCAAAATGCAAACAAGGAATGAATATGCAAAGTTTACAGTCTCGAAAACACTTTCTTAAGCTGTGAAAGCACTCCAGATAAGAATAATAGTAATAAATAAAGTCCATTCAAACACAGGAAAAAGAAATCATTTTGAAAGTGATTAAGTTGATGGAATATTTTCCTAAAATCAATTTCATAAAATGTCCAAGCTATCTAAACCCTCTTGTGCATAGTATAGGCTTTAAAATATACTGGGTTTTGTCCTTTCCTGCAAGGCTTTTCTCTCTCTTTTTGGTTTTTTTTTTTTTTTTGACTTTAAGAGCAGGCTGTAATAAAAATGTATGTAATGCTTTATCAGCTATTTAAGGAAGCGTATGTTTTAGTTATAAAGAAAGGGGAGGAGCTTGTCTCATCATGACCTCTCTTTGTCTGTCTTTTCTTGGCAAAGAGTGAGGCTTCTCTTCAGTACTGTGTGGACTCCACACTTGAGCTGAATTAGCTTTTGAACTTTTCATGTACTATAAATCTTAAGAGACAATAAAGTTAAAGTGCACGTCACTAGGTGGCACTGAAACATCGTTGTATGCCAAGTACAGTCTTGAGCTCTTCATCTGCACTACTAGAGCTGCCTGGATTTGTAAGTGTCAGGGAAATTGTTTTATTGTTAAAGGGCATAGTGTAATATATTCATCTCCATCCAAGGCAGCCATTTAATGCCCTGAAACATGCCCTCTCACAGCTCTGGCCTGTTGACTATGCCTATTTGGTGTAATAATTAGCAGAATTTCTCACTAACAGGGGTACTTACTAACACCTCACATTTTCCTCTGTGTTTTTGTACGTGATGGATTGTGCATTCTATGAATACAGTTAAGCGGGTCACAGCCTAAGCCCTGTACAACACAGCTATTTTCTGCACAATAGTTTTGAATAGATATATATTAACTCCTTTTTAATCCCTGTGGTGTGTAGTGCAAACAAATTTGAGTCTCTTTGTAACAGGGTATTGAAAACTTGTAAGCACAGAACAGTTAACTCGTCAACTTAAAGAACAAAAGAAATTGAACGAGGAGCTATAGAAATTAGAGTACACTGTCTTTTAACAGTAGCATACTTTAGAAGCCTGTTGTAATGCTTTATGAAGTTTGGTACAGATCGCTGTACTTTGTTCTAGAGGAACAATTCTCATGTGCATGTTAAAGGTGATCCTTCTCCTGTCATGATGTTCAAACAGTTACTCTGCTTAGTGTGAAAATACAGGTGGGAAGCCTGAGTTAAATGTCTCTTGCTTTTTTTGCACTTTACCAGCTGGAAATGAGTGAGTATGTTGAAAATTGTTCTGATGGAAATAAAAAGAAAAGGTCCTTGAATAAATGCTGTGGTAGGGATCCCTGTCATGGTTCTTTCTGAATGCAGTGGCAAGGACAGATGGAGTTAACGGTTCCCAGAATTATTAAGTAGAGGTAGTCTTTTTTAGTTACAGTCCTAAGTAAAAATCTAATGAAATTCCTCTATAATGAATTAATTCAAATAATAGTGATTTGAGGCATTTGTCATATGGAAGCTCAGCTCTGCATGGAGACCATCAAACCTTTGTCACTTCTAGTTTAGATGGAAATTGCAGCATACGTAGTGTTAAATGTTGGTCCTAAGCTTACAGTTGTCTGATGTTATTTAATTTTAAAATCCTCCTTTCCAATAATCTTTTTTTTTTAAATCCAACATTGTTCATTCTTTTTTTCACCCAACCCTTCTTGAATTCTAGTTACTGCTGAAGGAACTCCATTGTAGAAGGGGAAGTAATACAGCATGTTAAGCCAGCAAAGAAGAACAAAGGTGGCTCTGGCAGCTTTCTCTTAATGTCAGTTCCTTGCCCTCAGCCTCCCTTATTAATGCATCTGAGCTGCTGCCACTCAGATGGTTTTAACACAGACATGCATACTATGTGTTAAAAAGGGTGGCCTAGATTTTTGAATTTCAGGTTGAGAGTACCCCAACATATAAAACTACTGTCTCAAATTATGAAATGCTTGACTCCAGTCCTAGTAGACATTCTGAAGGAGATGAAATTTATTTATTCTCGTCTTTGACGTATCCTCTAAGGAAGCAAGAGAGTTTAGAATTTTAAGGTATTGGCAATGTTTTCATTTGGACAGACATTTGCCTGTGTGCCTTTATTTTTATGATAGTTCAGAACAATCCTTCTCTTTGTCAAGTTGTACTTCCATACTAGGATTTTTTTGTGTGTGCGCACGTATCTCTTTATTTATAAAGGGTTTTTACCTCTCCTCACCATCCCTGTTCCTTCCCTTGTACTAATTTACCTGTGGGCTTTTTGATGATGTTCTTATATAACATATACAAATATTTACTTTAAAATACAGTCAGAGACTATTTGGTGCTTTTTCTTTATTGAGTCATTTCATGGATTCAATTTTGAATGTTACCACACAGTTGATTAAACATGTCTGTATTTTCCGATCAGCCTGGTACAGCTTTAGTATCTGTTATGGATCAGTAAGGCTGCCTCTCTTCTTCCTTTGTTTAGACAACATATCCAAACTATTCCAGAATGAGTTAGTACTCTTTGTAGGAATTGTCTGTTTATTAAATTTGGCAGTAGGAATATGCAGTAGTATAAGTAGAATTTTTTTTTCAGCAGAAGGGAGCAAATAGGACAAAGGAGAGTCGTGCTGAAATCTGGAATGGTCCTCTCTGCCAGCCTCTCTCTTTCACCTTCAGAAATCCAGCCTGTATTTGAGAATAGTGTGGAGAAGGGAAGAGATGGTTTTTAAAAAGACTTGTCACTACTGTACTACTTCACATTCACGAAGTACAGACAACGATAGCAGCAGGACTATCTAGACTCTTAGACCAGTTAGGAATATAAGTGTATGGGGAGAAAGGACAGACAAAAGTTTCCCTGAACAAATGTACACAGAAGACTTAAGAAATAATTTTTGTGCATGTCCACTTTAGTTGAGTAGTGCTGCTCTGCAAAATTACACCTGATCACTGCAACTGAGGGGAAAAAGTTAACAAGAAACAAGGTCTGTATATGCAAGTAATAAAAATGAAAACTGGAAATTAAGTATTAGCCTTTGCAAGAGTTAGGATTGCTTTATTAAAACAGCATTATTTGAAAAAGTAACAGTTCTTAAGTTTGCTCAACAAATGTATTCTTAAGCAAAATGTTGATTTGCATTATGAAATTTGCCTTGGTTTGGCACAAAGGAAATGGCTTAAGAGATCTACTTCTTTCATAGCAGATCAGTGCTCTCTTGTATTTTACCACTTAGTATACCCTAAGCTTATTCTTTAAACTGTGCAAAGTCAGTTTAAGAATAAAATGTGAGTGAAAGAAAATTGAGTAGTCCTTCCTTTAGCTGTAGTTCTTTAACCTTATGACAGTACTGTAAATGTTCCAAGTACTATGAAATACAGATCCCGACAAACTCTTGTCTAAGTTTGTGTGAGTTGTGAGGCAGAAGAGAATTTCTAACACCAGCTTTAGGACTTCGGTAAAATATATTCTTACAGAAGTAGACCAGGGTCTCCTGATTCACTGACCACTGGTGACTGGCAAAGTGAATCAAAACCAAACTGAGGAATAAGATGCATCAAACTTTCGGTCAGTGTGGCTCTACTGCCTCCAGTTTATTTGGTTAGGCTGTATGTGCAGAACTTCTTAAGGAAATATGGATGATTCATTGTAGTCTGCTGGTCTAAACAGTTTGGGAACCACTGAACTAAAATGTATCATTTAGAAAAACATCCAAACTTGATATAAAAAAGAATTCCCATGAGGGAGAATTCATCTCACACAGTGGTGATCTACTCCAATGGTTAATTATCCTTTCTTTTAAATTGTGCTCCCTGTTTCTGGTCTGAACTTGCCTAACCTTTTTTCAGATCCTGAATTTTGCTAATTCTTGTCTGCCAACTTAAATGTTAGATGTTAGCTATCTGTTCCCCATGTGGCTT
This sequence comes from Gymnogyps californianus, assembly GCF_018139145.2. Taxonomy (NCBI): domain Eukaryota; kingdom Metazoa; phylum Chordata; class Aves; order Accipitriformes; family Cathartidae; genus Gymnogyps; species Gymnogyps californianus. The sequence goes on from NC_059482.1 coordinate 18,257,770, forward strand.
ATTCCAGAGGCTGTGAACAAAAAGAAGCCTTCAAACTAAACAAAATTAACTAAGTTTGAATTGTTCACTGCATTTGCATTGCTCACTATGAGTTTTTTTCTTTAAATAATTTTTGTTACAAAAAAACCCCTCTTCTTTCAGCAAACCCCATGTAGCAATATCCTTCTTGAACTTATATGCCAAAATTCAGCAGTTTCATTAATAGTTGTCTTATTATGAAGTTGAAGCAACAACTGCAGTTTATAGTTTTTCTAAGTGAGAGTTATCATTTGACCAATGGCGTGGTTTATGCAAAATTAGGAAATTATTGTGTTATAAATACAAAACAATGTCTGTGCATTTATTACACAGGTTACTCTTATAAATGTATAAAATGTTACAAATTGCACTTTTTGCCATTGAATACTCTTGTACAAATACTGATACATATGTTAAATTTATGTACATAATGTGATCTGTAATTTTTACGTCCTTGAAAATAATTTGTAAAAAGTGATGCAACTATATTAACATTGTACTCCTGTGTAGCTTCAAAAATAACATCTCAATGGTTGTGCTGTTTTGGAAGAACGTTGACAATTTGTGTGACACCAAATTTGTTGTAACCATGATAACAAATCAGTGATGGTTGCCTTTAAATTGTTTTGGGGAGAGGAGGGGGAGTTGCACAAAGCTTCTGCTCAAAGGCTCCTCTAGTGTGAGAATTGTTTGAAGGAAAATCTGTGTTTATCATGTCCTTGAAAAGGACAAATCACAAAAATTGAAGAGCAGAGGCAGGAAACATGGTGCTGCTTCTGCAGCTGGACCCTGGGGAGGACCTAGCATACCCCTTCCTTCTGTGTATTCTGTCTGCAGTGATTTTGTTAATTGTGGCGCATACTCTCAAGAATTATCTTGTAAATACTTCCTTTAAAATATATTGGCTCTATATGTGGTGAAATGTGACTAACAGGAAAGAAAAGTGTTCCTGGAATACGTTTCCTTTTATCTCTAAGGCTTTCAATGATCTTCCTGTCTTTTCATTCTGGAGTGAAGAACACAGTTAAATAATCAAATGCAATGTCTTGGAAGGCTGTAAAGGTCTTCAAATTTCACCAAGTTTGTAAGTGTTTTTATACTTTCATAGTGCTTATTGTGCTAATAAAATCTCTGGAAAATAATTTAGTTCTGTAAAATATATCAAGAGTCAACAATTTTGTAATAGCCTACGAAGATGTTCAAATGCTATGTAAAAGGCATGACAGTTACAGTATGTGAAATTTAATGCTCTAGCTCCTTATTGATCTTCCTTGTAGCCGATTGCATGGCACAAGCATTTGCACTTAGCACCTGCTCCTTCTACATTAACACTATCTTCGGCAGTGTTATCAAGGGGACTTTGGAAACCACACTTGATGCTAAACTTAAGTATTTAAGGAAATATCTTTTTTTTTTTTCAAGTATCCATTTTCTTTTCACTTTACTTTTGACTGCTGTTTCTTCTAGGTGATGTTTTAACTTTTAAAATTCTCACCCCCCCCTTTTTTAAGTATCCTTATTACACATTGGAGACTTCTACCATTACCTATCAAAATATATATAGATCAGAAATCCTGCAAGGCTCATTATTTTCTGGAAATGATGAAAAACTGCAAGAAGATTAATTGCATCTTTGAGCTTGCTGGTGGTTCTGAAAAACTGTATTAGCGTGACCTGTTCGCGTGTGTGTTTGAAAGCTCTTTGTCTACATCTAGAGAAGTTATAAGCCTGTCACAAAGGTTCTGAATCTGCATCTCAAGCTGTGTCAGCCCTTGGTTTTCATTCTGGAGGTCCTTGGTTCATTCTCTGGTTTGTTGGTCAGCGTGTTTGCTCTTACTTTGCTACACTGATTAGATATTATACCCCAGTGAAGGTTGTACAATTCCACATTGCAGATATGCAATGCTTCCCAAAATGTTGTGGTGATTCTTAATGTTTCATTCTGTTTCCTTGGGCCATTCGAGGAGGAACAGCACCATGGCAGTGTGTCGTGGTTTAACCCCAGCCGTCAACTAAATACCACACAGCCACTCACTCACTCCCCGGCACTGGGATGGGGGAGAGAATCAGAAGAGTAAAAGTGAGAAAACTCGTGGGTTGAGATAATGACAGTTTAATAGGTAAAGCAAAAGCCACACACGCAAGCAAAGCAAAAGGAGGAATTCATTCACTGCTTCCCATCGGCAGGCAGGTGTTCAGCCATCTCCAGGAAAGCAGGGCTCCATCATGCATAATGGTTACTCGGGAAGACAAAACACCATCACTCTGAACGTCCCCCCCTCCTTTTCTTCCCCCAGCTTTATATGCTGGGCATGACGTCCTATGGTATGGAATATCCCTTGGGTCAGCTGGGGTCAGCTGTCCCGGCTGTGTCCCCTCCCAACTTCTTGTGCACCCCCAGCCTCCTCGCTGGTGGGGTGGGGTGAGAAGCAGAAAAGGCCTTGACTCTGTGTAAGCACTGCTCAGCAGTAACGGAAACATCCCAGTATTATCAGCACTGTTTCCAGCACAAATCCAAAACATAGCCCCATACCAGCTACTGTGAAGAAAATTAACTCTATCCCAGCCAAAACCAGCACTCAGTATGTTTCCTGTTTGTAAGCATAGTATGCAGCTCCTAAGGCTACACAGCTCTAGTGCCCTACATTCTGGTAACAGACTTCAGTAGAAGTTAGGCAACATCAATAACTTCTTAGTGTCGTTAGAACACGAGAGGTCTACAGATAGCAATGCCAAATGTATCCTTGTTTCAACAATAACCCTTGTTATAATCTATGGTTTTATTTTATCTGTTTTTAATCTGTATTGAATCTTTTCTCTGTTAAAGGATTGGTGCTTAGTATTTCACAACTGGTCAAACCCACTTGGTTTCTTGGGACTGGGTGTATACAGTTTTTTTTACTACATCATGCAGAATCAATTATTGGTGACAATCACTAAGGTTTCTGTCTGCTGATTCTTTGGAGGTGAGCTAGTTAACTACTTGATTAAGAAATCTAGTTTCTCAGCAACTATTGGCTCTTTCTCAGTGGAACTATGCAAAGAATGGCATGCAGAAACGGCCCAGTGTCCTTATCTGTTCCTTGTGATTCACAAACACGTTGATCTAAAAGTATCCACTGTTTTAAACATTTTCTTAGGTGCATGTATGCTCTTGTGTCCATATGTATAAGGAGAAAACTGAACAACTGGAGGTCTGATTGAAACTTGATCATTATTTTCAAAGTTTGAATGTTCTTACTTCTCACCTACTACAGCTGATCCATTTACCAACTGGTATCTGCTGGAAGAGGATGCACAAACGACAGAGAGAACAAGAAATGGATGATGGTGTCAAGATGCTTGCAGTGATGGTAGAAGTTTATTGACAGATATACTGAGGAGGCTTAGAGGCATTTTGTCAGCAAAAAGTGGCTGTGTTTGAACAATTTATCATTTCAAATTTTTATTATAATTACTTAAAGTGCTAATCCATGTGTGACAAATCTACACTCAGCTGGGTAAGAAAATTGCCAGTTCTGTTCTATTAACAGCCACTGGCCAAAGGAACAATGTTCCTGTAGGTTAAAACAACAATTAAGGGGCCCTTAACAAGTCATGGTGGGGAGAGAGGGGATACTGGTAGCAAAGACATTTTTCACACATTGCTAAGCTGCTTCAATGCATAAATTAACTCTTAGTTCAGTTACATCAGTCAAGTATGTTGTGCATATGCATGACTGGTGTGCATGTGTGTGAGAACCAAAATCTGGGCCTGTTGATTTATGAGAAAGGGTAAGAGAGGTTGAAATTAGTAAGCAAAGCCAAACAGTACCTTTGCAGGAAAGAATATCAAACAGTCTTTTAGACAGTGGCTCAGTTACAAATACTGGTGTTAGACTTGCAGTCTTTGCATTAGATTGTTCATTATGTAATTTTTTTCATGACCAGATCACTTGAACTGCATCCTACTACTTCTGTAACTGAACTGGTTTGTTCAGTGGGAGAGCAAGATGCACAATGGTTATATTAAATAACCAGCATACTTTATTGTAGTATAGTTAGGAAATGGATTTATGGGCTATTAGATATTGTTAGAGTCATAGATAATTTTAATATGAGTTTGTACAGAATAATAATAATAATGATGATGCAAGTTTTTGTCCTTAATATGAAAATGGTTTTGGCATATAGTCTTGGGGGGGGCAAGCGGTAGTATGCAAAGTGTGGTACAGTATGGTCATACGTCTGCCAGTATTTTTGACAGGCTGGATTATAGAAAGAATGTAGCACAGACAAGGCTTTTGGTAAGACTTGAATGTAAGGAAGGATAACCTGGAAATACAGCTTTTTCATGTGAGTAAATGGTGCTGTAAAATTGGCCAGTCCCTTAAGATCTTTTAATGAATGGATTTTACAGAAATAATTTGAAGAAAAAATTTCTGAAATCTAATATATGTGATAATGGAGAAATAAAAGATGTAATAGTGCATTTAGAATGTATTTTTTATTACTCTAGGTTCATTTCTGACATAACTGGTTTTAGTGAGCCACTTGAATGATCTTGGTTGCTATGAAGTTTTAATAGCTAACACTTGGAAAGCCTTGTAGTTTAAACAAATGTTAACTTCAAAATCACAGTCTTTCCTTAAGAGACTATCCCAATTTTGTTGTCTTTTTTTCTTTTTTTTAATTTTTTATTTTTAAAAAACACATGAAGGAATGTTAGGAGGTAAGGTTGTGGAAGTTCCTGTAAAGTGGTGGCTTTTTTCTAGATGGGGTCTTAGTATTGTGTCACAAAATTTTTACTATATGAAGTATTTAATCTTCCTCCTTTATAAAGCCATTGAACTCTCACTTCAGAGCATTAGCCCTTTTCTTCATGCATGACTTGAAAGAAATCCACGTTATTGTAGTTGATTAAAAAAAAAAAAAAAAAAGGCTGAAAGAGAAACACGGGCCCTAATGTACATTGTTATGTGGGGAAAAAGCTAACAGAGAGGAGGGAGTTTTGGAAAACCAAAGGTTTGCATCTGAACTTGTGATTCAGATCTTTCTTTCATGACAATATGGATTCTCAGAGCGCCCTGCTAAACCTGATAACCTTTTGGAAAACAAAAGACTATTGGGAAAAACAGTATTGGAGATGGATATGATACTTTCTTATGCTTTGAATAGAGGCCCTTTTTTTAGGAGCTGCCCCAGAAATTTCTGGAAAGACATTGGATTGCACTGAAAACAAAAAAATGTAAGTGTTTTACTGGTTCTGGTCCCGAGTCAGTATTCTCAAAAGTGTAAAAGCTGCAGCGAGCAGTTAGCAAAACTTTTTAGGATGAAAAAATTGGCCAATGTTTTAAGAACTTCTAATGAAAGGAGTTAAGGCAGAAGGGCTTTTGTAGGCTGTGAGTGGAGATGATGTTTCAAAGCTACTAGGCCTTTGTTTTGCACTCTCACCTCTAGCAGTACATTGTGCCCTCCTTTAGCCTCAGTAAGATTGTCAGATCTAGACATGATAGGTAAAATTCAGCCTAGATAAAATGTTCAGCTTTCTTTTACCTCTCTTTGCTGTAAGATTGCTGGGCATGGAGGAGAGTAAAAAAGAGGAGCATTTTCAATCTTTCTTTATTAAAAAAAAAAATAATAAAAAAAATCATTGACCCGATGAAATTAAGGCAACATTAGGTGGGACTTTAGGTCACTGTAACATGAGTCGGATAGTGACTCAGAAAATTCTGTTATTTTTCAGGGAAGAGTGCATATGAGTACGTAGAATTGTTTTGCTGGTTGTGCTGTTTTCTCTGCATTAGGCAAGCACCAGCTTGCCTGAAAGGTAGATCGAAGAGTGCAGCCAGTTCTCAGCCATCTACAGAGTATTAAAAATGGTTGTTCCCTAGTGTGATGTGTATATGAAATATTTTTAAATAATAAATATCTAAGAACTGTTAAAGTAGGAAGTTAAATGCAACAGTGAGATATTCAGTTTTTGTTTTAATTGTCGTCTTTCATGTATCTTTTCCATGGCATGATTCATGTTTTGCTTCATTCTGCATAATGTTGATTATAAGGTGAAAGTAAGTAATCAATGGCCGAAAAAAAGTTTGCTTGCATCCTCTCAGAGGTCGGAAACGTGCCTGTTAGAAGTTTCAAAATACTGTCTTTTCTGAAAAAAATCTTTTTTAGGGAATAATGAGATGGGCTTTTCCAGAATAGTGAGTAACAGTCATGTGTTTTGGCAGTCTACTAGTTTGAATAAAATATATATTTTAACTGCTCATCAGAGTAGTTTAAAAGCCAACATCCTTAAATGTTTCATAGGCACTGTTGTATCTGTCCATGTCTTGGTCTTGTGTCACTGACTTTTTACACGTGTATGGGATGCTGTTCCAGGTCCAGAGAGATTACTTGGTGTAGTGAAGCTGCCATTTTCTCCAAATTCAGGAGAAATGCAGGGCAGCAAACAGGGTTATCTTTTTAGAGGTGAATACTACTTGCACTGACTTAAGTCTCCCTTGTGTTAACAAGTGCAATTTCTTCAATAAATTCTTCAGTGCGTTTTATGCTAAGTACCGGGGGAAAAAACCAAACTTTTGCTTCTTAATGTTTTCATTGTTTTTACATGTAAGAAATTGTTGTGATATTGCAGCCTTAAATATATTGTCAGAACGAATTTCAGTAAAATTTCAATGTGAATTCAATAACATTCATTTTTATAATACATTGTTTCAGCCAAGACAATGATCTGTAAGTTGGAAAATGACTATTGTCTTCTGACTTGTTTGACGAAAGTAAGTAGGAATTCTGTGTTTGAAACACCAAGGCCTTCACAAGCCTTTATAGCCTAGATATTGAACTTTTGTCTTACAATTAAGAGAGAAATTAAACCTTTTGAGAATGGTATTGGCAACCTGCAGGGAAATATGTCAGCTGCAACAATTTTTACACTGTCATGCTTCTTGGCCAGAACATGTCATTAAGTCCCATCTTTTTCTTATACCACTTAATTTAAAAATAAAAAACCATGTGTGTATAACATAACTGCATTTTGGCCTGTGACTTTGATGTGTATTAGCTGTGTTTCTATTACTTCTGCTCTGTAACATACAATGCGTTACTTCTATTGCTATGAAGAAACTTAGGGGGAAAAAAAAGATATGTACAGTGATTGAGATATTCCAATTATTACTATTCCACTTGCTGAATTTTACAACCAGCCATCTCATTAATAAACCCGTTTATTACTAATACATGAGCAGCGATTGTTAATGTCTGCAGGAAGTTCATCGCACTCTCTAAATTCGGCATTAGGGCTTCTGGTATTCATTTCAGTTATCAGTCAGATATAATAGATCCATTAACACTCACAGCAGCCTACGAAATAAGATATTTGCAGAGATTTTTCTCCTTTCTGAACGCCCACGTACAACCCTTAACAAGGTTTCTTGAGCAGTGCACAGTGCATGATGACATTATAGGGATGGTGCACATAAGATTGTCTTTCATGTATTGGCATTACTAATGTATATATAAAAATCACATTGGGTTTTAAAGTGTAAGAAACATAATACTGGTACCTGAATAAACTGTTACGTTGTTAATAATTTTTAAAATGTAAAAATCAGATTTAGAAAAATGCTTTTTAAGATGCCTGATACCTTCAAGTAAAGGCAAATTTTTTTTTTTTTTTTTTTTTTTATTTAGCTGTTTATGTGTTGGAACAGCCTATAAGCAATGCTTATGTAACAGTGCTTAGACTTACACATCAGCCAGCTGGTATAGCCAGACCTTCAGTTTTTCTTTTTACTTTTTGGAGGTATTTGTGAGTAGTGTGATGTTTTTGACATCTGTGTGACAGCTTCTTGCATAAGAGATGAGCAGCGTGTTATACCACCCAGCTGTGTGTATTAGTCTATACATCAAGCTGAAGAGCAGCACTTAGCCAGATCTGACAATCAAATGTGAACTAGTACTACCTATACACAAGAGTGCATTTTAATGTTGTGTGCTTTTTGCCAAGAGGCTGGTTCTTGACAAAGAAATTGTCAGAATCTCTCTTCTTCCCACCTGTTTTTTTTTTCCCACAGATGTGAGTCCATGTTGAAATACATGATTTTTTTTTTCTGCAGTTTAATATGGTTTATCTTACAGATAACAAAGCCAATCTAATGTTTTCAGAGATTTCACATAATAAAAATGTAGCAAGCTTTTTGGAATAGAGAAGTGTTATTGTTTTAGAATATGCAGCAAATTAGCATGTCATTTTCTGCCAACTTAATCTGAAGTTACATTATGCTCAGTTTCACCAATGACTTCATGTCAACATACCAACAACCTGTCCCCAAAGAAAACTAGGGACCTAGAGAAATTACATTGCTAGTTCATAGATTTCAGTGCTGCTCTTCTCAGTCTCATTAAGAGTTGGTGATCAGCACATTATGAGTGTGGAGATGAGTGAGAACTACCTGCTCTTATTTTAGTCTGACTGATCTCTTAGCTAAAACCTTAAAATCTTCTACACTTCCTCATGATTTTAAGCTTCTGTCGTCTTCCTTGATGCTTAAATTTGAATAAATGAAATTCACTGTCACAAATAAAATACACAATAACACTCTTCATAGTTCAGCTTTCCTTGTTTATGTGTTTGCTATAAGCCAGGAGTTAGTTACTACATGTAGTATTTCTTTCTTCCTTGTTTAAATAGGATTGCTAGAATAGGGAAGATCTGTATTGACCTGTATATGCAACCCAAAAAGAATATGAAAAGGGGAATTTGCAAGAAAAAAAAAAAAGAAATTATTTTTTTAGCGATGAATTCTCTTATCACTGCAAATTGATTATTCCATAGACATCTAGGTGAAGAAATATGTAGTTGTTCCGCTATAGCTTGGTTTTATGAAAGTGTTAGTGATACCCTTTTTTAACTTATTCTGTGTTTTCCTTTGTATTATACCCTTATTCTTTTAAAAACTGTATTCCATTTCCATCTGGTCTTGCTCTTACAACATGAAGGTATTGAGCAAGCTGCAACTTCAATTATTTCTTATGACAGTGTTTGTGTAGTTGAAAATATTGCAATAAAAATGAGAATTTGAACCCTGTTACCGGAAATATTTAAACATTATGGCAGATGTAGTTTTATGATCTTTGAGTTGCATTTTTATTAGTAAATATTTGTTAATGATTAAAGTTTGTAAAGAAACCATCCTTGCAAGCTAAAAGAAAGAAGAAAATGGAAACAGTGTATTAATTTTCTAGGCCAATACTTCCACTGTAACAATTTTTACACTGTTGTTAATCTGTACTTTTATCGCATTGAGTTAGTGTTGAGTTAGACAGTGGATTGATAATTGTGGGTGGATTTGTCATGGATTGGGATTGTTTGATTCCAAAAATCTGATGGCATGTTTCAGGCATCTCTTGCACTTTCCAAATCTTTAGCGGCAAAATTAATTGTATAATGCATACAAAAATTTTATTTTTATTAATAAAAACCTGGAAAATGCAATTTGGGGAAAATCAGGCTTTTATCTTAGCAATTTCATAGTGGTCATGTTGACTAAACATTGGTGGAGATACTCTCAGTCTAAAACAGAAGTAAACAGGGAGTTAAGAGAACAAGGGGGACAGAGAAAACCTGCTCTTCACAGTCAGCTGGTTCTTAACGCACTCCCAGCATCAAACCAGATTTGTGGCTGTCTGCTGGGATGGCAGGTCTTGAGGATGGCATTTTAAATATTGTTGGTTTGTAGGGGCTTTGGTGTGCAGTAGGTGATGTTTTCTTTTTCCTTCATTTCAGGAAACGTTTTAGAGTATGCCCAACATGGAGGCTCATTGTTTTAATGAAGTATATTATCGAGCCATTTAATGGAATATGAGCTTTGTACCCATTAGATCCACAAATTGAAGTAGACAATAAAATGAAAAAGAAATAAGAAATTAGTATCTAGGTATAAAGTAGGCATAGTTCTGAAGAACTTTAGACCAAGATGGATTTTCATCAGTGTAATAAGGACTGATTATGTAAAAAAGAATTTAGGAGGAAAAACACTGGTGCTCTGAAGCTACCTAACCTGAATTACTGCTTTTGTAAGTGAAAAAGCTCCACTGATCTTTTGCATCCATTTTTCCTTATTTAATTTTCCAGAATTGAAGGTAGTAAGAGAAATAATTGCACATGTTTTGTGTCTTTTTAATACAACTAGTTTTATACTTGGCTGTTTATATCTTCGTTTTTAGTCTAATTTTCTGTTTCAATTTTACCCCTCCAAAACAGAAAAAAAAGCTTCTTGAAGAACTTGGAGAGAATAGACTTCCATATATGACACCAGCCGATGCTGATTTCCATCAGTTGGTAATGTATTTCTTTTAAGTGTACTTGTTTTAAACTAAAATGGCTGTTTGCACTGAACAACAAATAAATCTTTCTTCAAAGAGACACTGTGAAATCTGATATGAAAAAGGTATCTTGATGGCTCATAATGTACTTCCAGGTGGTGCAAAATAAGACCTCTAGATTTGGGATATTCAAGAATGAAAACTTTGTGAACTTTATTTATTTTTAGGATTTTGCCCTGAGTATCAGTACCTGAGTACCAGATAACATGTAACAATGAATCACAGTTTCTTATGCTTTGTTAAAATAAAACACGTCACTGTTCTTTTAAGGTTTTGGGGGGTTGTTTTTGTTTCTTCTGACTTGTGAAGAGACCTAATCTTTATAGCTCAGGTTTAGCAAAATAGGGAAAATATTAACATAGAAATTTGAAATTTTTTGGCTTAATTCTACTTTCAAATAAGTAACCCTTAAGACTTAGCTTACAAAATAAACTGTGGAAACTGGAATGCGTGTCTCAGATGAAACCAAATAAAAGTAAAAACTGGCCCAGTAGCCACATAAGTAGTAAACCAAATGAGTGTATAGAAGAGTATCATGAAATTAATAGAATATTCTGCATCTATCTTGGATCTTTGTAGGTCAGCTACAAAACATATGAAAAGAGTTGTAGGTTCAATCAGATCAGATTGGAACACGATAAGATGAAAAGCATAAGAAAGAATCTCATAGTTTGAACAGCTACAGCAAGTGTGCTTACATTACAGGCGTGTCACCTTTCTTGTGTTGATATATGGCTCAAAGATGTATATGGTAGCATAAAAATAGGTCTGACTCTTTCCCTGCAAGGACGGATTTCTCTTTTGCAGGATTCTAAGGCCAAGAAAAGTTTAGCACACATCACACTATAGAAAAGGAAGGATGCATTTATGGGTCGGGTACTGGACTGTGACTCAGAAGCATGAAGTTAAGCTCCAGTTTTGCCATGGGATTACAGTTGTGATATTGAGCAATCTGTATACTTCCCTCACCTTTCTCGTTCATTTGGGTTGTAGCGTGCTTAGGGAAAGCATAGTTTTCTCTGTGTTCTTACAGTCCTGAACATAGTGGAAGTAAGCTGTAAAGATAATAATACGAAAACACATAGCTTGCTGTTAACCATAAAAGCACTTCTGTGTGTAAGGGCAAGGAAAAGTGTAGAAGAGCTGGAAAAAAGTAGAAGAGCTTAACAGAATGATTCTTTTTTTTTTTTCTTCACAAGAAAAAAAAAAAACCAAACACATTCTTTTCAGTCTTAAACTAATGTTCAAGAAGCTCTCCCCCCTTTGGAGACTCAGGCAGATTACTGTTTTCTCCTTCCTAGTCCTGTTACATCCCTTCGTGTTTGTTCCTTTCTTTTATACCTGTTGCTGCCAAGAGCTGCTATGCCCAGCATCTTTTTCTTTTTCCCATCTTTGTAAATCCACAGTCTCGTGGAGCTGATGTGAAAAGAGAAGATAGAGCCAAGGTTGCCCCAGTAGCATCTCATTTGCTCAGCATCAGTAGCCCATAAATATAGAAGACAATGGAACAAGATAAGCAGTGAAATCAGACCTGTTCAAGCCTTAATAGTTTTTAGATACGTTCTTTTTGCATCATATAAAATTATGCTTTTTGTGTAGTGTTTGTGTGCATGCTAGGTATTTTTAAGTATATGTGATAATCACAAGCACCTTTTAAATTCTTATGGTGGTTATGAAATGTTACTTTAATCACAGCTGTAGATATTACAAGTTCCGTGATGCTTAAATATACTACAGATGGAGAGGAAAAGAAGGGTGAGAGCTTGAAGACAACAAATTGGCAAAATGAAATATCACATACAGTTTAACTTTATAGTCTGTCTTTCCTGGAGAGACCTGCCTTACTCCTTTAAGGATCCAACCCCTCATAAAGCAGTATTCTTTGAACATATTGGAAAGGTTAGGTAGGACGCAAGTAAAAAACTCCAGTATCCTGTCAGGTATGGAAATGCGCAGTCTGAACAAAACCAAGAAATTCCATCGCAAGCAAAACTTCACTGACATCCTCTTTCAATGCGTCTTGCCTGATGAAGGATTTTAGAAATCGGCCCCAAACCACAGGCTGAAACAATGTAATGTTTAAAGCCAGTTATGAACAAGAAAAAGTCTGTTAACAAGGCAATTCACAAATATCTGAAGTACTAACTATCATTTCATGATGTAAATGGCAGTTTGCTTATCAAGCGTCCTTGTTGCTGGTTTCTAACTTTATTCTATCTCTTGAATCATTCTGTAGGGTGATTCTCTGTGTTGAGTACCACCATTAGAAGTGAAAGCATGTGTATATTTATCATTATGTGTGTAACATTCATATGAAGAATTGAGCATCAAATGTGCTTTTTTTTTTGTCCTGTAGTTGCCAGTAACGTACCTACTTCTTTCACAGTGAACAGTGAATTGACCTTTAATACTTGCTGTCAGAGTTACAACACAGAGTACATGATTACTCCCCCTTCCCCATCCCCCCTACAACAACAAGGTGTCCAGTGTGAACCCAACATTCACCCTGTGTTCTGATCCCTTAATGCTTTCCTTATGTAGGACATAGCACAATGACTGGTTGGAGATTTAAAGACCAAACTGTTTTCATGTGATATGTTGGAAATGTGTTTCCACTTCCTGATTTCTTCTGAGATATCGGGGTGGGGGGGAGGGTTAAGGTAGAATCCTAAGTATACTGTGTAAAACTTAATGATAAAATAGTTCTTAAGCATGTAATCTTAAAACACAACCCAAAGGTAACATGCCTCTGACTTGGCTGGCAATAAAATGTGGAAGACATTACCTCTGCAGTTCAGGAGGGGAATACAATGTTGTCACCTTTGTAAAATACGTGTGCTTCCTTTCTGGTGCATGTTTTCAGACATTTAGTTGTTTTACATTGTATTGTTACTTCCCTCCTTCTGTTTGTAACAATTGTTTGGAATTTCATGTGTGCGAATCATGTCAGAAATTCAGTATATTAAATGGTTTAAAAATATGTAGTAATAATGACTTTTCAAATATGCCATAATAGCATATATAATGTGGTAATTTGTTACTCTGACCTGAGTATGTCCAATATACAGAATTATTTAAAGAAATACTGGGATACTGCTATAGAACTGTTAGTGCTGTTTTATACATATCATTTGCATAATGAAACAAATCATGCAGTAATAATCTTTATATGTCACAACATATAATGTTCTGTCATTATTAAGTATGATTGTGAAAGAATTCTTATGAGTCCCATCAACCTATACCCACACATCTGACTGTAGCCTATAGCTGTAAATCCTTAAAATTTGCAGTTACTGATTTCAGTAGTCATTCTTTATAAGGATTTTTTCAAAGGCTACAGATAAAAGCTCTGATTGAAACAAAGGGAACAGTTCAGGACCTCTAAAGGAATCGTTTCAGGCTTTTGGCAAGCTCAGGCGAGTTGTGTTTATCAAGTTTATATTCAGTTCTTTTAATGAAACCTGGGATCCAGTGTTCTGTGCTGCGGATTGTAGAGGGACCTTCAAACAGATATCTGGGACTATTTGCAAGCTTTGGTATTCAAAGTTAAGTACGTAAATACTATTGTCAGAAACTATTATTATCTGTAGATACTGTTATGGGTTTTTTCCCTCTCTCTAGGAAGCTAGTTTTTGGAAACTAAGAATGTGTAAAGAAAGGGAGTTAGCTTCACTGTAAAAATTCACAAGAAATGGTGGCAAGGTTCATAGATAAACTAAGATTTATTATGTGTAATCGTTATTTTTAAAATAGGCTTCCTTTTTATATTCCCCTTTTTAGTAGAAACAAATGATCCCATAAAGCCACCTCTTCAGTGTTGTAGGATAACAACGTATTATGATGCAAAAGTCTAACTGTTTTCATGCAGTAGAAAATGTGCATACTGACTTACTGCCTGGTTTGTGTTTTTTAAAGGCACCTTTTCTGGATTTTAAAATCAATTTCCTGAAAGGCAGGTTCAAATCTGACTTTGGAAGTAGATAGTACTAGTAAAATGGGTTTGAGTTGTACCGGAAGGAGCCTACAGATGGATTGTAGGTCAGTGTGATGCTTTTGGGCTGGTGGCTTTTATTTGTTTTTTAAAAGCTCTTTGAACATAAGCTATTACGTTAGTAAAAGTTTTGATAGATCAGTTTTGTGCATCCATGTGCTCTTGCCCCATTGCCTTAATACCTTCAGATTTCAGTTTACCGTAACTTTTTTTTCCACACACTACCATCAGTATCTACCTTTTCCCCAGACTAGTGACTAACTTCTGGACAAAAGGAAATAGGTGTAGTGAGTCCTTCGGAGCTTCACACATGCTAATGGATATCTGATAGGCTCACATTACAGCCTTTCCTTTACTAAGGGCACTAGTTTGCATCTGTTTCTTTTATTTATCTATTAATTTTAATGAATACATAGGAACTTAGTCTTTTTAAAAACTTATTCTCTAGCCTTTGTCCACTTTGCCAAACAGTCTCAGCAGTAGTAAAAGCAGATTTACAGGCAACCAATAAAAGGTGTGATTATGTGATACTCACTTCCTTGGAAAACCAGATTAACAAAATAAAATTGTCCAAGCCTTCCTGGAGTGGGAAGCAGTATTTTGCATACAAAGCAAGATACTGCTGATTAGCAGCGTTATACCTTACTGGGAGTTGTTGCCTCCACACACTGCTGGATTCTGAACTCCAGCTGATACCAGAGCTGGTGTGGTCAGGAGAGGATATGAAGAAAAAGGATATTACAGGTGGGGAGGTGGGGAGGAAAGTAAGTTTGGAAATTTTCTTTTATCTAAAAGGGGAATTTTTATATAAAATAGGAGAGCTAATTGGCATGCATTGAGGAATGTGAAAATAGAAAGGATCACTATGTCAAGGACTATTTTGAAGATAGAGGTGCAGCGCAGCAGAATGTTGGCCTTTTTTGAAAATTTACATTTTAATTTTGTTACTTCTGCCCTAAAAATTGTTCTTATAGAAAACTCTTTCAGTTTATCTTGTAGCCCTCTAGAGTTCTGTACATCACAATGAGACAGAACGGTCTTTGCAACCATCGCAAAAAGAGGAGTTGCTTTGTTACTGCTCGGTATTCTATTGTTTGTATACTTAAAGGTAGCATTATGTACAGATTCATCAGGGGAGCTTATATGTTCTATTGATTTCTGCCAGAATCCTCAGATTTATTTATTTATTTAGAGATTTGCCCTGGTGATACTCCGTGGTTACAGGCCACTGGTATATGCAATATATTGGAATATGAAAATAAAGTAACAAATACTGGCATCTATTTCTTCACCATATTCTAGACTCATGCTTGATAACTTGCCAACTTAGCCTTGTCTGTTCTTGAATATATGAAATACTTTGGTTCCTATAAAAAAAATAATTCTTTTGCTGTTTTTGTTGTTTGTTTGGGGTTTTTTTGTCCTTTAGTGGAAGACCAAATATTCCAAGCTGATTTTCAGAAAATCTGATAGAGTACCTGAAGAGCTCCATCAAATGGTACAAGAAGGCTTTCTGACCTTGCGAAAACACGATTGTTTCTTTCAAGATCTTGTAAGGATCAAAGGAAAAGATTTTGTTACCCCAGTGTCTCGTATATTAATTGGAAACCCAGGATGCACTTACAAGTACTTGAACACAAGATTATTTACAGTTCCTTGGCCTACTGAAGGTTATGATATAAAATATTGCAGTCCTCAAATACATGATGCTTGTAAAGCATTAATCAGACTTAATGACTTCTTGCATATTGAAGCAGTCAAGGCACTACAAGGACAAAATTTGTTTGAGACTGAAGAAATTAAAGATACTACTGTAATAGATAGGGAGCAAAATTTTGCTACTTGTCTTATGGAGAAGGGGTCTGTTTCAAAAGATCAAAGCAGTTGTGTACCAGAGGCTGACGACATAAGTCTAAAGAACAGAACATCTTATAACTTGACTTTATTAAATTATATGGATCCACTACAAATGCTGTACTTGAAACAAGAACCTTATTTTGGAATGGGGAACATGGCAGTGAGCTGGCACCATGACGAGAATCTGGTTGAAAGGTCAACGGTTGCTGTGTACAGTTATAGCTGTGAAGGTGAGTGATGGGAGGCATGAGTTGACTAGTGATGTAAATATCTTAAATCCATGAAGCTCCTCTATGTTTCCTTGTGTGTACATACATAAGCACACCTGCATGTTAAGCTAGATTTGTCACGTGCTTTTGAATACATTGTGGTACTTTCTGTATTTAAGCCCTATCTTTATTTCTACTAAAACCTGTACAAAATATACCTGTGTTTATTGCAGCTGGCTTATCAGTTGTTCTCTAGGTAGATTTAAAAATTGGTATGATTAACTTCCTGACTAAGAGCCAGGAAATCAAAATCTGTCAAATACCTATTTCAGGTTCACATGTGTGCATATTTTCTATCCTGTAAAATGTTTCATTGTAGTTGAGAACACCGTCTTTATTGTGTTATTTATCATATACAGACTTGCTTCTGCTTTATGCTGATTTTACTACTCTTCTTTCTTTGGAAAGATCATTTTAGGTTGGTTTTGTATAAAAGTATTACTGTATTTACTTGGAGGTGTATACGTTTTGTCTAGGCATGCTGTAGTGCTTTGCAGAGGACTTGCCAACATTTCTGTAGTTGGGAAGGGTGGAAGTTTTCCATTAAAAGACCTGTTGTCTGACAGGCTTTGCAAGCTCTTAGTTATTTAAAAAACATTTAAATGCAGTATTAGGGGGAAAAAAGTGTAGTTGAAGAGTCATTAAATACTTCATTTTTAGTTTAAAGTACCTTTCCCATTTTTATCTTTATTTAAGAACAGACATGAGGATTTGTTTTTATTTTTTCCTAACTATTTTTGAACAAAGCCTTGGATTTTTTTTTTAGTGGCTTCTAGTTTTGCAAACATAAAATTAGAATTTAGACACTTGATTTGAATTTGCAAATGCTCCGTTATGTTTCATAAGTCACAAGTGGTTTTTGGTCCTTCCAAAAATCCTTTGACATTTGCTTCAAAACACGGGAAGAATTCACGTTGACTTTGGTAGGTTTTGGCTAAAGACCATGAGGTAAAAATAATGGCTTATACTTTCATGTGCATTCTCTTGTTAGTTTTGTTATTAGTTTTGAAACTGTGGGTCACTTTGTTACTTAACATTCAGCTGAAATCGGCATATTTACATTTTCCTGGACATAAAACATCAGCTGGCTTAGCAAACTGAATAGAATAAATTCCCTGACCAGTAGAAGTGTCATTTTGTTCATGAACTTTTTTCTCTCCTATTTGCCAAAGACGTTGATATTTTATGTCCAGTAAATGTATTTTTTTAGTAGTACTGTAGATAAATATTTTTTCCAGTAACATTTTAAGTTAAAGAAACATAAACATGAACTTGAAGTAATAATAGTGTATGTGAGGATTTATTGTAATATGCTTAAAAACTTTTTACTTTAACATAAAACTTGCTTGTGGAGGGGAAAAAATGAGTCCCTTTAAGTTCAGAGAGCTATAAATTAACAAAAAAGAAAGCTGCTATATTTATTCACAACTCATCACTTGATTTTGTTTTTTCAAGTTCAGCAAGTTAGACAGATAAAAATTATGCTGTTTTAAAACCACTGCAAATTCTATGCAAGATTTGATTGACGAGGGTAGAAAGAAATATTTTAATATTTAGACCAAAAATTATTTTGATATCTATATGTAATTAATGGTTTTGCCACATAAAAGATTTTTTCATAAGTACACTTAAAAGTTTATATTTTTTTCCTGAAGGATTTAAAAATAGACATGAAAACTTAAAAAAGCTAAGAGCTTTCCAGTGAATAAATTTATCCTTCTATCATTTACATTTACCAAAAAAAAAAAAAAAAAAAAAATTACTACTTCAAATTTTTCTATTTTTACAATGATTCCAAAAGTTTTTGATCAGATTGAAATTTGATTATATATTGAGCGGGGAGACGGAAATCTCTTGGCAGGAGGTGGCTGGAGATATTGTAAAAGATGCTTTTTTGGGAAGAAAATGATTTATGAAGTCAGATCTAAATCTGAACAAGATTGAATTCCACTTGATAGCTCTTGAGCATGGCTCAAGCTGGTTTCATGAACTTTAGAGGGAGTTTAAGGTGCTGAGCATGGCTCCTGAGCATCATGAGGAAATGTCCTGTAGTATACCTTTATGTGAAAACAGTTCACTCACATCTGTCTGTGTTCAGGTTGTGGTTGTCATTGTATGTCCCTAAAGTGAAGCCGTATTTATAGTTGGCATACTTGTTCCATTTCCTCCAATTTATGAATCTGTTTGTAATTTATGAATATGGCATCATAATTAAAGTGATAGTAAATACTTGTGTGTGTTGAAGTTTTCTACCCAGCGCATCCAGGAGGAATAATTAGTCTACTTGATTTTGGAGAAATATTTTTGCTCTGCTGATTTCCTTTTTATAGCTTTCAAATGCTGGTGGTTATAAACTTATCAGTGCTTATAATATTATTCTTTCCAGTTCCATGTCACTTCAATGTGTTGGTGGTTTCTGCAGTTCACAAAGACTGTCAATATTTACTATATCTCTTACCAAGCTCTCCATAACTGTGAAGCATGAAGAAGCTCCACATCTTTTTGAAGATTGTTGTTAAATCTTTGTAGAATCGTATCTTGACTCCTCTTCCCATTTTCCATAAATATATTTGCTTTTTACGCCAGTATTTTTTATTAGTACTTACTCCATTAATTCATTTAGTATTGAATTCTCACTGTAGTGTATAAAGACTATCACAGAATCATTATAGAGTACATAATAAAAGGAGTAGAGGTGGTCAGAAATTTTTTGATGGAACAATTTTTCCTTGGAAGATGTCAATTAGACAGATTAGTAATTTTCTGGGAGAAAACACTGATTCTGTGGGAAATTCAAACAAATTAAGTATGTTGATTTTTGTTAAAACTATCTTGATTCTCTTTTCTGCTTGGTCTTGCACTTTTTTTTGTCAGCTCTCTATTCCTCAAATTCTCACTGGTCTCTGTGTTACTCTAAACACTGAGGGTCTGTGGCAGCCTCTTAGCATGGGGAAGCTAGGGCTTCCAGAGCTTCATGGCTAGTACCAATCCATCCTGCCACAAACGCAGAATCCCCAGGTTTTCAGATTCTGAACAGCAGGAGCCCTAGGAGTCAAGCAATCTTACTGCGTTATGGCAGCTGTTTGTCGGACAGTTTAGAGATGCACAACTCAGGTTATATGGTTTTCTTTTCATGTTAATTTGCATTTTTATATCATTGTTTGTTTGGTACCTACTTATTTGATTAAATAGTATTTAAAAAGATACTATTGTAATTGAAACAACTTTATTTTCTTGTTTGCTTGTTCAGTGTTCCGTGCCATAGTGAAAATTTAATGTTTGAAACTTTGATCAGTGTTGATTGGAGTAGAAGCAGTTTTTAATATGCCAGAAAAGAAATTTGAGAGCCAACATAAAGATATTGGAACAAACTGATCTTCTAATTAGTATCACTGTTTATTTTCTTGTTGCCAGTGTCAAACTGTTTCAAAGCAACTACAAATGAGGTACATTTCTAACAACAAAATAAGATAGATGTTTTGCTTAATGCTCATCTGAATAGTAATTGCTTTTGTTTACATTAAAATAAAATGCATTACATGACACTAGGTTAAAAGTAGGTTATCAAGTGATAAGAATAGTCCCTCGCAAAAATTTGGGAAATTTCCTTTTAATGTGTATACTGCATGAAAGTGCATGAGTGGTAGTCGTGGTGCATACGCAGAACTGAATACATTACAGAATGTGTGTTCAATTATACTGTCACTAACACTATTCGGAATTAATTTACTTTTCAGAATTTACCATGGAACAGGAATTCCAATTTTTGACCAGTTTAGGATTTTTAATAACACATTAGCTTAAAAATATCCTATCACGAGAGCATTAAGGTAAAAACTTGTTCCGGATTTTAATACAGTAAGCTAATAACCCATTTTTATTTCCTGCTCTATTTATAAAAGTGAATTGCAATCCAAATACTGGTAGAATAAGGGCATTTTCAAAAATTGGATTTTGTCCATGAAAATTTCCTAATGAACAGTTTTCCCTCAGGTCTTTGTAAGTTTTGTAGGAAGTTTTATTGCTTAGCAGAGCACTAGTTGGTTCGAAAGATGTTCTTTGAAGTAGAGACTTGTTTCAGTTACCGACTTAAAGGAGATGGAAAATAATGTAGTCACTGGAAGTGTCCATCTTTCTCTTACCTGGATTTCCCACAAACTATGTTTGAGGTTAGATAAGTAGTTTTCTCTAGATTCTTTGCAGTATCTCGTTTGTCTTCTTGCTGTAAGGCCTACTTGCTGTATAAATCTCTTGAAGTACTAAACAACTGGCTCTGTTCACTGACAAGGTAATGTTGAAAGGTTTAACAAACTTAGTTAGTTGCAGTAATGACTGATCTTGAAGGAGCTTTTATGCTTCTTTCTTTTGTAAAATGCTGTTTGTATTTTTTCACACTGTGATGTTAGCAATATCCTAGCACTCAGCCTAATGATGGCTATTTCATTTCTACAGCAGTTGTGAATAAAAATAGAGATTCACTACAGATGTATGTTTCCTCACTAGGTAAAAAAAAAAAAAAATCCTGAAACTACAAAAGTTGTTCAGAATTGAAGTCAGTCTAAATTTGTAGTTGACCAATAATCCTCTTTATGTACTGCTTAATAGATAAAAGTCATGGAGTAGACATTTGTACAGGGTGAGAACAATTATATTAAGTGCTTTCTAATGTCAGTAATGTGGTAGAAATATTGCTTGTTGAAAGAATAGAAATGGTATGTAGAAAAATGTATATTACTGCTTAAGAAATGAATATGTGAAATGGTCACATCTGTAGCTTGTAGGTTCTGGCCAGTTGGAATTATGTTCTGAGAGAATGACGAATTTTTAATGATCCAATTACTCCTATAATAATAGATTTGAATCCCTGTTTTCTAAAAAGAAATCATCTTTTGAATTAACTGTTGTGGGTTGTGTGTGTTTTGGGTTTTTTGTTTTTTGGTTTTTTTAACAATGCTCTCACTGATTTGATCAGATGATAAAGTCTCTCCTTCAAGAATGAAGGGATGACAGAATATTCTTTGTTCTTATTTTAGTGCTTTTGTTCTTGATATATTTGGACACAGTATTCCAAATATGACTTGATAAGAACGGTGTTGACAAATCTTCTGATTTTTGCTTTTGTGAACGTTAAGCAAAAGTTAAAATGTTAGTACAGTTTAATTAACGTCTTATGCTATGGCTTTTCAGTAATAAGGTAGAAGAAATAACTCTGGGTAGATACTCATTCTTTCCTACCAGCTGCTGAAAAGCAAAGCATGCTCTACTTTTTTCACTTCTTGCATATAACATATATAAATTGCTATGGAAGACAGTAATAATGTATCTGTTTCATTAATCACTGAACATGTGCCCAAATTCTTTTAAATTCTGAAAAAAATCAATCAATCTGTAAAAAAAAAAAAAAAAAAAACCAAACCAACAAACTTTTTTCTGTATCTATCTAACAATGGTCAGTTGGATTTAATGACAAAGTAGATGTTTACAGTCCTTGTTTTCAGCAATGTGTTGGCAGTGATTCTGTTGTCTAAGAAATCATGTTTAAGATTACATTTAGGATATAGTTTGGCATTATATTTGACTTGAATAGAGAACACTTAGGTTTCAGGGTGTCAAAAAACTCTCAAACTCTTCTTGAAGATTTTGGTGCTGAATAGCAAAGAAACCTTTCAAGGCCACTTTTACTTTCTGTGCTGTGGAACAATAACTAAACTGGATCCAGGAAAACGAGTTTCATGTTGTTCTGAACCTAACCATGACCCAAACCTGATAAGATCAGGTCTTAGAGCTGGAACATCTCTGAAATTTGAGCTGTCTAGTTAGAAGCATAATGTTGTGGCCAATTTTTTGCAGCTACATTCTCTCTTTCATGGTTCTACCTTAATTACAGGTTTGATGAGGTATTGTTGTTGTGGCAAGCTTGTTACCTGGTTGCATCATTTCATTTGGGATGCAAGCATAAAGGTTTCTTGCAGGCCAAATTCTGTAGGTCTTTAATGAACAGAATTCAAATTTGCAGATAGTTTTACTATATTTGCATTAAATACTGCTACATTTGACCATTTCTGTATGGTCTACTCCAAAATAAATACATGTCCTTAAGGTGCTGTGTATGTGCAAGATCCACATGATTTACTATCAAATACCTATGGTTTAGATGCATCCAAATGTTTTCACTTAAATGGGAACTGTAATTGTATCAATGAATATACAGCATTCAGTCATGCTTGAGGTGTGACAGAGAATTTAATAACAACTTCTTTTTATGTAAAAGTTTGTGAGTGCTACCTAGAGATATACCACAAATGTTAAGGTGTCTTTTTTTTTTTTTCTTACTCTCACTTTCAGAATAGCTTGCATTTAAAAGCTAGTAGCAGCTTGCTTCCATTTGTTACCAAAATAACATGGTAGGAGCAATCGGTTTCAATTGCTGCTGATAATTATAAAGTACAATAATTGAGAATATAGAGAAAAGGAGACTGTGAGCTACATTTGAACTCTGTACTTAAGCAATAAAAAATTTATCAAACTGCAAAAAATAAGTCATTTTAACGAGCACATTCCAAAGGTGCTGGATTTATGAGGAG
Source organism: Gymnogyps californianus (assembly GCF_018139145.2). Classification (NCBI taxonomy): domain Eukaryota; kingdom Metazoa; phylum Chordata; class Aves; order Accipitriformes; family Cathartidae; genus Gymnogyps; species Gymnogyps californianus. Next base: position 18,280,863 of record NC_059482.1, read on the forward strand.
ACCCCAGGAAACTTTGATTGAAATTGCTGTCTCTGATTGTAGTTCTATATTTTATTGGTGCCATATTGTGAACAGTGCTGCTGCCAAAGTGAATGGGAAAGCACCATAACAGAGAGAGTTAACCCAGAAAGGTTACCTCTTTTTATAATATCCATGATGTATTGCATTAAAAATGCCTTGAAAGCCATCCTATTTGCAGTTTTCAGAAAACATTTTTCTTAAATTAAGTTACGATTTATCTGAACAGGGCAGAAAATATGAAAGCCCCTTGAAGACTTTAGTATTGATTTTTCTGAGTATTTGCTAGCTCTTGTTTTCTCATTTGTGTGCTCCTTGATAGAAAGGCCTAGAGCTGCTCCTGAGCCAAAGCTTCAGCTGGATGAGAACTGCGGCAGTGAAGGGAGGGAATACGGGGACTGAATTTACAGTAGGAGTTCTAACTAAGAACTTTAGATTGTCTTTTTAAAGCTTTTGGCTCTCTGCTTCCTGAATTTAGGCAATATTTAATTGACATAGAAAATTAAGGCAATTTATTAATTATTAAAGGCTACTCCCAACTAAGCAAACATTGCAGTAACCATGTGAGATGAATGACTTGAATATTTTGAAAGTGTGAGTTCAAGGTCACTTTTTATGTGTACATATTATAATAAGAGTCATAAAGATTGATTTTAGTATTTTTATTCTAGAATTAAATAAAGACAAAAGTTTTAAAAATTACTCCATGAAAGCACATTTGAAATGGACAGTGGAGTGGACACACACAGTTACTAACTTACAAGCAATAATTAGGCATGCTACATAGTTGGTGATTTCTAACCATTCACTGCTGTTCTGTGCCAACTGCTTATTAAAACTTCATCCTCCCTCTGTCAAAATGCTCTGTTACTTTAGCCATAAAACTGTTATACCATAGCTCCAAAATACCTTGTTATAAACGCTGACTGTATCTTTCAATTTACACTGCAGTGAAGTAAGCTTATGAAAATAGTTCTGAGGGATTAAGCTCTAAATACTATTTCTATGCAGTGGATTATTTTTTCCCCAAGCTCAACACATTCATGTTGCTTAATGATAAGAAAAATGTTGTGACAAATGTATTGAAGCTTCGTTGGCTCTTGCACATGTTATCTAGCATGTTTGACTAATAATTTTGAGAAAAGAATGACGGATATGATTCCAAGTTTCGCTCAACTTTGTCAGTCTAGATTGTGGTTTGTGCCCGTTATTTCACCTTACTTTGCCTCAGTTTATGATTTGGTGAAATTGTAAGTACATGAACAAATGAAATTGTTGATAAAATGCTTTGGCAGTTTATGACTTGAAATTATTTCAGAAGTTAGCTATTTTTATATCAGTGTTGCTGCGTTTTTTCTTTTTTCTTCTATGCTTATAGTTTTAGTAATGTAAAAAAAATTAAAAAAATGAAGAGTGAAGATTAACTAGAACTCCCATTACATGTACTTGAGAACTTCAGAAAAACTTGAGTCCATTACAAACTTTGCCTTGATTTGCCTTTACTTTGTAGTGAACATGAAGTTTTCATCTTAGTAAAGTTGGTTGCAAAAATTTCTTTATTTCATATGGCTTTTTCTTTTTTTACCTGTTACGTACTTTTGAATTTGGAGATGGTGATTATACCAAATGGAGATTATAGGAAGTTTAAGGCTGTTAAGATTGTACCAATGTGGGATATCATTAAGTCTGTATTGTTAGACCAGATTTTGTATTTTATGATTCTCACCTTGTTCTGTCATCTTTGTGGGGTTTTTCCCTCTCTCTTTAAAGGTTCAGCTATGGAAGAAAGTAATGAACAAAACCTGAAGGGAAGAGACCCAGCTGTTTGGCACGTAGGCTTGAAGGTAGCATGGGACATAGAGACACCTGGATTAGCAATACCACTTCACCGAGGAGACTTCTACTTGATGCTTGGTAATTTTCAAGGGCTAAGAAGGTGAACTTTTGTTGAAAACAGAAAATGACCCTTATTTTAATATAAATTATCATACCTTCCTTTCAGTTAGGACTTTTCTTATTTAGAATGACATGAGATCTGGCTAGAGTGTATAATAAATTCCTCCTGCCCTGCCCGCTTCCAGTGTATTTTGGGGAACTTTTTTTTCCCTAATGTTTCTTTCGCTTCACAGCTAAGAAAGGAAATACTCTTTTTGAGCCCTTTCTGTCCGTTGTGCACTCAGAATTGGTAGTCCAAGTCAGGCTTCAGGCCATAAGCAGAATTTCCCCAGATCTTGTGAGAAGTTGAGCTGTATCTGTCCCATCCTTGTATTTGTAGATGCTGATTCCTTTTTCTATTCTTAATGCAGTTTTACTGAGTAACTGTAAGCATCTGTATCTGTTATGTTCAACAAAAAAAATTCCTGTTCTTGAGTTTGGCTTATAGAGTGGCTACGTATTATGTAAGCTGTGACTGTGGCAGTCTTAAAGTTTTCTGGTACCATGGTTCTTGAAGTTTCAACCATTATGCCAATCTGTGGATGTTTATTGGTCACCAATTTTAGATATGACACTTCTCTCCTCCTGCTACAGTTTTCCATGTGTATATTCAAACATACTATTTTCTAGTAGTGGGATTATACTAAGGTCATAATGAACAGAGCTGTCATACTCCAAGAGTGAGTCTCAATGTCTCAAGTGTAGAGGATTAAAAAAAGAAAATTAAATTGAGTTCATTTACTTGAGCAGCTGACCTCACACACTGAGATTTTTCCACTGAAAGAAATGAAGCAAGAACTGTGGCTAAGGTTTGTTGACACAAAATCTGTTACTTTCTCTTTTGGCTTGTGTTTCTCTTGGTTATCATTTTTGTTTAAACAAATTTATTTATAAATCACACAGCTCAAAACATGAACAAAGCTTCTGACAACATCATGTTTGCCTGTTTAGTGACTTGGCTTGACAGACATCATCTTCGAAGAGTGAGAGTGCTTGTGGTGTTCCCTGGTTATGTGTTTGTGACTTGGAAGGTAGATTGCATGGAATGTCCCTAGAATGACCTGTCGCACTGCCAACTTGTTGGGCTGAACAGTCTTTTTCACTTCTACCTTTCACTTTTATCTTCCAACAAATATGAAAACAGTTTACTTACTACAAGCAATACATTTGTGGGCAATCTTAAAAAAACATATACTATTCCTTGTGCTTAGTTACCTGATCAAATCCTGTGCACTGTCATCAATGAAGTATCTTGTGTAAAAGAACTGGACTGTCTGTGCTCTTAAGTATGTTCAGACATGAACAGATCAAGTGTTAAGATGTGAGATCCTTTGGCACAGTGGTGTGGATGTGCCTCCTTTTTCTGTATTTGTGAGGATAATAAGTAGCAGCCTGGATGGAAACAGAGACATTTCGTATATGAAACTGAAGTTTAAGTGGCAGCTAAACGTTCCTAGAAAGGGAATTATTAATCAATTTTTGTGCAATAGCAGTTTGGGCATCAAATAAACTTTTTATCTAATCCTTCCTGACTGGAAAGTTGGTTCATACACAGCTTTGCTGGACAACAGATGCAGAAGGCAATTAATAAAAGAAGGGGTCTAACTTCAGTATTTTTATTGCAAAATACTGTAGATTGTAGTTGACTGAGTTACCAGATCATAAGGACATTTTTTATTCCCCGATGGAAGTTATATACAGTAACTAAAGTATTATCAGGGATGCTATGAAGAGCAGGTCAGAAAGTTAGTTTATTTAACACATAACATCATGATCATGTTTAGATGGAAACAAAGGATATATTAAACATTCTTTTGAAGACGATGTGTAAATCACTTTCTTATTAATACTTTGTGGAGAGCTGCAGATTTGAGCTCTGTAGGCCAGGTGTTTGATAATGTCTTCTGCATTTCCATGGTCTTTGTATTTTTTTCCTCAATTACTTTAAAAAATTGTTATTTTATACAGTCTGAGAGAGTATTCTCAAACTGCCCCTTTTATTAGGTTTCTGTGTACAGCAGAACTGCCTTTATAATTTCGACTTGAAGTGAAAGACAATATAAATGGACATATACAATTTTAGTGTATTTTTTTACTGTTCAGATTTTTTTGAACTGACTTTTAAGAGGAGGCATCTTGAGGATGCCATCTAGAAGATAAAATATGAAATCTCTGTGTAAAAAGTAACTTCACAATAAAGAAGCCAATTTTAGATTCATTTACCTTGTGCATTTATACATCATACATTCCAACACCTCATTTCAGCAAGCAGAGTCTTCTTGCTGGCATAATTTTAAAAGCAATGGCAGCAGTATGCAAAGCATCTGGAAAATACAAGGTTAAGATAGGAGTACTGCAGCTAGTAGTAGCTGTTGATGTACAGGGACTGATTGGTAGGACTGTGTACTTTTTCTGACTACCACTGACTCGTCCAACTCTAGCAAAAAAACTTAGCAACTCTGTAGGTCTGTTCTTCCAATTGTTGTAATGGTATAGTGCTTACTGCTTTGTATGAATGTTGTACTGAAATGTCAAATTCAGTATGTTACTTATAATTAAAAAGTCAGGTCCTATCAATTCCTGTGCCTGTAATACCCCAACTATTTCCTAATATTGTACACACAAATCTTAGATAAGAAAATGTGGTAACTTGATATTTCTAATAGTAACATGCAATTACAGTAACTTGTAAATCCTGATGTCAAAGTAACAAAAAGATTGGGGATGTTTTTTAGCATTTCTAGTAGACATTTAGTAATGTTTATGTTCTTCTCTTCGTTGGCTCTATAAAATATTTTTTGTTATTCTGCGTAGAATTTTAGTAAAATGCAGTCTTAAAATATAAATTTATGCCTGCATTCTCACTAGTCCTCTTCAGATGAAATCATAAGCCATAATTTAAATGTATGTTAGTACTAAACATGAGGTGATCAAATCCATTCTTCAAGTAAGCTGTTACAATAATATAAATGTATTTTGTTTAAACAAAACCAAACAAAATCTAAAATTACTTTCAGTAAGACAGTTTTGGTTTTTTTTGTTTTTTTTTTTTTTTTAAGGCTTACATTTCCTAATATGAAGAAAAAAGATCTGGTGAATGACTGCAAATCTGCTGCCTAAAAACTCAAATCTGAACTTTATATCACTCATGAAACGGAAACACTTTAGCTCAATTTAGAATAATATATTAGTCTGCAGAGGAAGTGCATACTGAACCCTGCTGTCTCAAGTACACAGTCAAAGGGTGTCTAATATGAAATGTGTTGGGTGCCTGCAATAAATCCAGAACGCGTGGAGGTGAGCAAAGGGCCCCATCTGCTCTGTCCTAGAGCATGCTTAACTAGGGTTGTCATGGTCTTATTATTAGATTGGAATCTTTCCCCTAATCTTTGAGTTAGACACAACCAGATTTGCAAGCAGATTTACAATTTTCACTAATTTTCCTACCATGACTTCAAAACTTACTTAACAAAAATACATTCTGGACTTTTTCAAAGGGAGATTTACTTTTCTGCAGCTGTTTCCCATAGATCAAGCTCTTGCTTGAAGGTTAGGGTTTTAAAACAGCATGAAGATGAGCTTGGAATCTTATACCACTCCCCACCCCCAGCAAATTATAGTTCAAGAAGCATCAAAAAATTATTTTTGTAACCAACCAGAAGTCGGGTGCACACATTGCAGAGGTTGGCTTGTGGTTAAAGATTAAGTATTTAATGGAAACACTTCCACATGTATATAGTGGCTCATTAAACTATTTCTAGATTTTTAATCTGCTTCTACTTCCACAAACTAACTTGAACCCTCTTTGCTCTCTAGCATCTTGAATGTGTTGGACTTTTTTAACCCTTTTTTTTTTTTTTTCCTTGAGTCCACATTTAATCCAAATGCTGTATTCTTTGATTATTAAGACTTCGAACCCCAGAAATGTATTTGTCGTTACCAAACTTTGATCATGAAGTTTGGCAAATCCCAGACATCTCTCTCTTTTTTTTTTTTTTTTTTTTCAGTTCAGCCTTTTAATGCATTCTGTGTTTTGTTTGTGCACACTTTTCTTGTTTAAAAACTAAAAATATTTCTTAATTAGGGGCAGATCATCCCTCTAGCTTTCTGTTATGAAAGTAGTATTCCATTGACCCATAATTTCTTGGGGAAGGAGACATACCTTCGTGGTGCTTTTTGTTGACATACCTATAGTAAAATTAGTTTGGTTAGGTTTTCTCCTGTTGAAGCATTGTGTGCAGTTGGATGCAAGTAGAATTGGAAATGGTGGAAAAGCATTTTAGTGCTTTTGAAAACTGCACTGTAATATGGTTAAAAAGAAAATTCTTTATTTGTTTATGGTAGTGAAGAAAACTAATAACACAAGTCCATTTCACTTTTGTTTGTAGATATAAGTGGTGTTTAGAATCTCAAAACTTTTGCCAGTGCTTCAAACCCCACTGTACCTTTTATCTGCCTCACGAAATAGATGACAAAAAGACAACTGTCTAAAAAGTTCAGGAAGAACACTTGAAAGAAGATAGAAAAGGCGATATAGCCCCCTGTTGCTAATTCTGAGAGCATTTTCCATTGTGGTTTGTGTTTTCTTGGGAAGTACTTTACCTAGAAGTAATACGTTTTGGGCCTTTAGTCCCTACTCCTTTCGGTAAGGATTGGCTAAGAATTAATTTCCTTTCTTTCTACCTTGTATTTGTTATGTCTTAATCGTCTGCAGTGACATGGGTATACAGTCATTGTTTCTCTCTGAGTGCTTTGGCTCCTCACCTCACTGGTGCTCTGGTAATTAGTTAAGTAGTAGAATTAGTTAAGTATACATACATTAGTTAAGTGTATATACATACACATATCCATTAGTCCGTTCTTTTGACAAAGGCTGTACAAGCACAGGGCTTTCAGTGTTTCTGCTGGTGGTGCCCAGGTAATTCAGCTGTCTGGAAGAAACCATACAGTGAGGTGTGGACAGAGCAGGGACAGGGACTGAGAAGAACAGGACCAGAGAGAAAAGAGAGGAACTGGCAGTAGTTTCAAGCAGTGGAGAGGACCGTGCTGAGATTCTGTGCTGGGAGGGATGTATTTGAGAAAAGAAGAGGATGGCAGAAGTCTGTAGAGGGGAGGGACGGAGAGATCTATGACATGAACTTGCTCCCACAATTTAAAATAGAATATGCAGCATCCAAATTCCAAAATGTATCTGCTGTCTGTAAAAAGCAGGAAAATCACTGAGAAGCTTGTCTGATAAGGGGGCCGCATCAAGAATAATAGTCTGCATCTGATAGTAGAAGGGTGGTCAGGTGTTAAAACAATCGCATTAGTTTTAGAAGCTGTAAGCCTGCTTCTCTCACAGAATTTCCATGCAAACTTTGGCGAGTCCCTTAATCTTTCCTTACTCTTAGGTTTTTCTGTGTCAGTTACCAACTTTACAGAGGCCTTGCGTGGATAAATGTATTAAACCTTAGATGGTTTTGTGTTGTTTGGGTTTGTGGGTTTTGTTTTGTTTGGGGTTTTTTTTTTGTTTTGTTCTTTTTCCTGCAGGTGTGAGGAATTGGGATATGTATTAAATAAGAACTCCTTTTTGTAACTATGTTTTACACAAGGTGTGTTATCTGAAGTTTCTGTAGCTGGAAGTTATGTGTCAAATAATTGTATGCAATTGCAACTAATCAGATCATCTGCTAAACGTTCTTAAGACTTCTTAGTACTTCATCTGTAAAGTCAAAATCTGACCTCCAAATTATTTAAACAGACTTCAAGTTGATAACTTTGTTTTCCAGGGTGGCTTTGGCCACCTGTACACAGTCATACATATGATTAATTTCTTTTAATAAATCTTGCCTCAACTATAGTAGCCCTATAATGGGATCTGGCCAAAAGGTGGCAGATGATTCATTGGGAAGTGGCAGGCAGAAAGTAGTAGAAATAAAAGAATAAAACAATCCATTTAAAAGAAATATGGATTTTGCTATATACATGTATGCAGGAAATAGTCTCCTTGTGTCTTAGGTGCTCCACCTCAGACAGAAAAATGAAGTTATTTTTTCCAGCATTCAGACACCGAGTGTCTGTTACCAACCAAGTTGTGTTCCTTTGAATGCAAAGAAGCCCTTTACAATATTGTCAGTAGTTTGGGGAAACTGATTGAGGCATTATACTGCCTGAAGTGCAAGCAATCATCCACACTTGCACAGTGACTGGTGGCACAATGGTATCCTGTTAATACAGGTGAATATGAATAGCTTTAATGTGTGTGATTAGACTTTGATTGAGAAAATTCTCTTTGGTCAGGATAGCACTCTAGCATGTATTGGAATCCATTACTTTTTCTTGATTTTCTAGAACTACTATTTTAAATTTGGATAATTTGTAGTGTTTTTAAAACTTATAAAGAAGCAAAAAGCTTGATCATACTTCAGAAAAATAGTCTGTGCAAGTGACAGCATTTTTCATAGACGTGGGAAAGCTTTGGGAGAGGAACAGTCATATAAGCAGAAAATTGTAGTCCAATGCTCGAAACTTCTTTCTTACCTAGCAGTTAGTTAATTGGCATATGCATCTCGTAAGCATCCATATGGAAGGCAAGACTGTTTTAAGAAGAAGAGATTGTGTGACAGTTCTTGAAACTATACTAAATACATTGCTAAGTTGGTATTAATGGTGACTTAAAAGTCACTTCTCATATGCATTATACAGTTCACAGAGGTTTTGTGGGGTTTTGTTTTTGTAATACGTATTGAAATGAGATGTCCCTGCCATAGTTGTCCTGAATTTGTTGCAAGAAAAGGCCCACTGTTTTGTGGCAGAAAAGACGCCATGTTGGCTCTTACCTCACCACAAATTCAGGAGAACTGTCTGACAAATAACTTGCCTGCATGCAGGTTTCCAAAGCAGGACTGATACGTGTATGCCTGCTTTTTATACGCATGTATTTTATGTGATGCATAATACTGGAGAGGCTGTGTTTTGGTTTTCCAAACCTCACTGATCAGTGTTTAGTCATGTAAAACTGATGTTAACTCCATGTGTATTGTATTTTACCTAAAACCACGAGAGCTCTATGGTAGTTTTGACGTGGGTGTCCAAGGAAGGTAACAGTTTTGGTTTGGCTCTAAAACCAAAATAGTAATCTGGAGGTAGTGTTCTGTATCTGAATAAAAGCTTTTGCTGCCAAATTGTCAATGGCCAATTTAACAAAGAGTGCTTTTTCTTTTCAATTAATACATTTTTAGAAGAAAAAGAAAAGCAGATCTTTACTGTAATCTTTTAAGACCTAGAATGTATTTTTCAAATATCCTTTGAGACATGCAATCCATGAAGCTTCAACTATTTTTGTACAATTACACTTTTAGATGAATTATAAACTCTAAAATTACAGGCATCTTTCTAAGAGTCATAAAGGATTAGAGGCAGTTGGAAGCAATTTCAAGGGGGAGCTCTACAATGAAAGATTGGCCAAGGGTTTGAATAAAGGTGCAAATCAAAATGTAATACTTTTAATGCTGTGTTTGCTACATAAAACATACCACAATGAATGGGCACTGAATGGGGTGGTGGAAGTGTTTAGGTTGGTTTTCTGTCGCAATTCTTCTTGAAAGTGATTGTGATATTTAAATATTGCAATGTGCAGAGATAATATTGTTCTGTGGCCCTTGCAAGACTTGGCTCTGTGCAATTTAACGCTCATGTTTATGTAGGAAATCGCTTTTTCCTATGTTCTTGTTGTTTGTTTTGGAGTGTTTTTTCAAGCTTTTCAACTTCACCTATCTGCAAACCTCATGCAAATAGAAAATAAGCCTCCCATCTAAACTTTCTCAGTGGGAATTCAATCCTGTTTCATAATGCTTGTCTGCCTGTTCCTTATATAAATTGTTTTTCAGATTTTTATTTTTATTTTTGTCAAGTTTGTGATGCTATCTGCTGTCTTGGGTACGAACTTTGTTAATAGTTGCTTATAAAATTCATAAAAAGAAGACACTGTTCTTACAACTAGGATGAATTTTTCTGAATTCTTACTCATTCGATTTTTCTCGGTTTTAAGGTTTCAGACTTGTTGCAAGGTAAAGTAAAAATTTTAGAGCACATCTTTTTTCAGTAATAAAGAGGATACCATTAAACCTCACACACTCTGTTCTTTTCAGTCTGATAATCTGTTGTTATGGTCAGAAGAGCATTTTCAAAAATTAGTAGGAATTTGGGATATCAGGTTTCAGATATGCAAATATTGATCTCTTTAAGAGGAATTATATTTATGGGATGGAAGGACGAAGCTTGATAATTTCTCATCATGCTGTATTAATATGACTGAAGCTAAATTCCCTGAAAGAATAGATATTGTTGAAAATACAGACTCCAAGTTAACTAGCATCTTGTGGGTCTCTATTCCTGTTCTCTTCTAATTTTGTCTGTGGTGGTTTTTTGCTTGGTGACACTTCAGGTCACCTAGTTTTTGCATATTTTTAATCTCTTTCTGCTAACTTACAAAACTATAACCCAGGAGTGATTTTACAGCAATTTTTGATAGATTTTCCTGAATGTCTTGTTAAGGTTGAGAGGGCAGCATAATTTTAACACCAAAACTGAATTGAAAGCACTTCATGAATGGTTTTCAATGTAACGGTGAGTGTTGTTACTAGACTTAATCTGAACTTTTCCAGAGGAATATATTTCCTCTAAAAAGTGCTAATTTGTCGGAATTCAAGCATTCTTCAGTTTGATAATTTTGATGAAACTCTAATGGCAACCAAGTAGGTTCCATCTACAGGGTTTTTGGGGTGGTTGTTTGCCAGTTTGTGAACTCAAGTTCATGACAGCCCTCTGGCAGGCTAGAAGAAATTCACAAATGAAATGCTTTGGAGACAAGTCTTTGAGCAGATTGTGCTTTCTGGGTTCCCAGTTTCTTGGCTCTGAGCTGAAGGGAGAACTTCAGATAAGTTTCAGATAAAAAGATGAAATAATATGTCGTTGTCTTTTTTCTTTCTCTTTCTTTGTTTCTTTTTTCAAGAAATGTCGGTATTGTTTAGTGATTTTTGAGAAAAGGGATTGTAATTTCTGACTAGTCTGTTGTTTATAGTGATCCTCAAGTTTGAAAGAATTAACTTGTTTAGTTGAACTTGTCCCATAAGAGGTGGGAAAATGCCGCTTCTAAACTGTATAAACTAGGAGAAAATTAATGTGAAGAGATCTTTGTAACACTAGGACAGTGAATAATTATCATGCTCTGCTAAACATTAGAGCTCTATGAAGATAGTACTATCTGACTGAATTCTCTGTTTTTTTTTTTTCTTTAAATGCTTAATGTAGTGTCTTTAATTCATATTCAGCCAGAATAAGTTTTAAGTATAATTTTTCCCTGTACTTAAGGTTTTCTAATCTGTCCCTAGATGATCTCAATATGACACATCAGCACTGTGTTCTGGCTGGTTTTTCACCTCGATTCAGCTCAACTCACAGAGTGGCAGATGTAAGTATCAAAAATGGTTTGCTGTTTGGTCATTTGTAAAACTAATATTCTGGTACCCCATATGTAGCATCATGTTCCGTTATCCAGAACTGTGGTTCACAGTTATGCTTATGACTCAAACTGTTTTCTTGAACAACTGCTATTTGTTTATTTTTGGATTGAGGTACACTTGTTTCTGTATTGGTAGTTTGCCTAAACTCACAGTTAGGCATATAAGATATGAATTAAGAATGTGCTACACCACACCTCATGGATTACTGATGAAACGTAGAAACAACTCTATTTTTACCTGAAAAGTTTTAAAACTTTTTTGCTGTGTTTATATCACGGTCCTAGTTGAAACGCAATGTTCATGATGAGATAGAAATGTTATCTGTAGTTTTGTTTATGTAATATTCTAATGGAAAAGCATACAAAAAAATAAAAAGACTGTATTGTAAAAAGATATTTAAAAAAATTACGATTACCACTTTCTTCTTTCAGCAAGGCAAAATATACCACTATGGAAGCAAGAGAGATACATGTATCCACATACTTCTTTTTTTCCCCATTACTCTTCCTAATTTGTGCAGGAATGGAAATAAAGCAATAGCACCAAACATGGACATATACATACGTATACGTTGTAATATAAAAAAAAGTGCCTTTATTTCCCAAACAAATATACACTCTGCTTGCTTGAACTGGGCTTTGACGTAATGTTAAAGTACAACGTACATTGTACAACAAGTAATTCTGTATTTTTCATCTCTCATTTTAAGAGTGCTCTGACCTACTGCTCCTGTCTCTGTGTTACTTTTGCAGGAAAATGCACCTTTATTTTCACAGTATGAAAAGCTTCTGTATTAAGTGATTCTGCTTTGTGTTTGTAAACTGTTGTGACTTGAAGTTGTATAGTATGGAAATTTTTTTTACAAAGAATATGAGACCAGGGGGTCCTTATTCAAGATTATTCCTGGAAATTTAACTGAAGGTATAGATATTTAATTGAAAATAATAAAAAGATGTAGATGTTGTCTTTGCTTTGTTTCAAAAGGATTTTTACAGGTTTCCTTCTAATCTTGAAGGAAGTTTAAAGAAAACAAAATAAAAGGAGCGGAACTGCAAAATTGTTTTGTTTATATTCTCTATACCTTGTAAGCAAACAGCTCTCAGACTGGATATGGAACTCCATTTTAGTGTTATTAGGAGCCCATACAACTGATTATGAAATACTGTCAAAAACTGGCCAGGAAGCAATGGAAAGTATGGCCATGTTTTTGTATGCCATATTTGTAAAGTAAACTTAAAAGGAATTCTTTTCTTTCTCCTTTCAATCTATGCTGTACTGGTTGGCTAGATGTTTGATGGATTAGACTTTTGCATAATTTATATCAATTACTATATAGACAATCCAGGAGACATTACGCTTTTGTTTAAAAGATCATGAAATAAAGTTACAGAAATACATCCCTTCTGCTCCTTCCCTCTGATTATTTCAGAAGCAAATAGCTCAGTATATTTGAGAAATACATATGTTCTGAAGTGGCTATATATACATTTTTTTATTGTATCTTTATAGTGTTCAAGAGGAACGTTGGAATACATATTTGGACAATGTGAACTGGCACTCCAGAATTTACAGACTGATTCTGATTCAATGGCTTTATCTTTGAAATCACTGGAAACTGCAGTTGTAAAGCAAGTAGAAGAAATACATAATGAGGTGAGATGATCTGCACTGAAAATACTTCAGCCAGGTTCTCAGAGGTGCAGTCTGCTTGTGGAGTTAATGGCAATTAAGTGTGCTCAGCTGCTGACAAGGCATTGCTTTGTATAAGTTTGAAATGTGTGTTTTTTATGACTTTTTTTACTTGGGTACAGTAATTGGGATTAACTTGGATTCTTTCATTCCCATGAAGTTTTCATTTTTCCTTAAGATCCCTCTGCTGGTAGAGTAAAAGAGTAGTTTCAGTAATATTACATGAAATCTGATAGTGTGGTGGACAAACCAAACTACTCTAGTGCTTCTCTAACAAAAAGGGAGAGAGAAAAAAAATTAAGAGGGAAAGAGCAGGTAAAATTTTTCAGTTGTTCATCAGGTGTTGAACCAGGTTTTTACAGAATGCCAGGTGTGACACAATTGTGAGTATGTGCTTTAAAGTATATTCTGAAGAAAATACAGTGGAAATAATTGTGAGGAACATATTTAAGCGGGTCATTCTGTGCTACAAAATATGCAAGTGTAACAATGCACTTTCACAGGATTCCACTGAAGCTGGCAGTGCTTTCTTGCTTGAAGTACAGATCTGGAATCTTAACAAACGCATTGATTTGACAAATGAACTGAAAATATCAGACTGTATTTTGGGAAATTGTGGAAACAGGTAACTTTTCCTGTGGTATAAAAGTAGGCAGTATCACAAAAAATGTAATTTGGCTTATTCTCTGTTAGTGGAGAGAGTCAGGAATGTGACACGATGGACTGGGTCTTCTTACAAGGGTAGTGTTTCTGAAGATGGTAAATTTAGTACTTTTTTTTTCTTGTTTTAAAGTTACAAAAAATGTAGTCAAGGCTATGTATTAGGAGTTTAAAATGACGGACTGTTTAGCTGCTCTGGAAAGCTCTCATACCTGAAACAAAGCTTTCAGTTGTTCCTAACTGTAAAGCACTGATGATCCTGTTTCTTTAAAAACAGCTATAGCAACCAGTTAATACAAACTTATGAAGAACTTTTTGCTTAAATATCAGTGGTTTTTTTACAGCGCTCCTATGTTCAGACATTTTGAAGGAGCTGTGCTGTATTTCTACTAAGGTAAGTATGATCACTATTAGAAGCTGTATAGTACATAGGTAATTTTCACTCAAATTAGAATTTGTGTAAATGGTTTAAATTGCTGTCTGCCAAGGGATATAATATTATGTATTGTTACTAAAATTTCATGGAACACATTTTTACCTCTATTGTGTTTATAGTTGGTAAAATTGAATATGGTGATGGCAAAAGATTTGCACCCTTGGCTTTTAGCAAAACAGCTCCTAGAGCAATTTAAAGAAGTCTGATGCATGCAGGGTTTTACAAAACTTTAATCAGGCTCAGTTCATAAAACTACACGCATATGTGGTTTGCACAGCTAGGGCCACATGCACAGCTGGTGTAAATTTGCACAGGTCCTTTAACATCAAAGACATGTGCTGTTTACATCAGGTGAGAGACTAGCCCCTGGTGTTTGCAGTCACCTGAATAATTTTGCTATGTGACATACAGGGATGTTTCCTGTTACGCATATGGGATATACTGTAACAGAAATCATCGTTTAACTTGTACCTATTGTGCACTTAGACTTAGTAGACGCATTGGATCTATGTTTCATTTGAAAAGAGAATACCCACTTACCTCTTTTTCTTTTTTTTTTTTTTTTTTTACATTTTTTTTATCCCAAGGGGACATCTTCACTTGAAGGATAAATTCCATATGTTAAAGTGCTACTTAAATTTCATTTATTTGCTGCACAAGTAGACAAAATTACTAGTGGCTTATCACTGTGGTAAATGCACATTTCTTTTTCAAGCATCACTGAAGTGAAAACATATGGACCTGTGACGCTAATGCAACTTTTTTCACATATAAAAGCTTCCTACCTTCTTTTACTCACTGTATGATAAATCTTTGTATTTTCAGGCACTAACACAGGTTTTAGGTTCAAATTTTCTCAGGCAGGTGAAGAACAAGAACGCGTTTTCTTTCTTTAAAGAATCAAACTGTTTACTGATGAAAAGGAGTCTTCCATTTGATCGGTGTGGTCTGGATTTGGTCACTGGTTTTTTTTTTTTCCTTAGTTTGTTAGTATTTTTAAATACAAAAGACAAAATTTCACAAAAAGCCAAACATAGAATTAATGAAGAACTGCCACCCAATTTTGCCTGTGTATTTCTGTCTGATATACAGCTTTCTGCTCTAGTTCTAAACCTCCTTGTGAATTTTTTTCTATTCCTCTGGACCAGAGATCATGAGCTTGAAATTAGGTAGTATTCCCATCTCTAGAGGTGGTGATACAGTTGTATTTTATTTTCAAATATTATGATAACTGAAGTTCTTCACAGGGTTTAACTTGGATAACTAGATGCAGCCATTGTTCTAGATTCTTTATCTTCCTGAAATGCTACGGGTTTGGGTTTTTTACCCCTCTTGCTGGCGCCTCCTGAAGTAGTCATCAGAGATCATTAACCGGAACAGAACCATCACAGTACCATCAGGGTATGTGTGACTAAGCTAAAATATAGTAGTTTAGCAGAGATTCACAGTCTGTGCTGAAATTTAACTGCTCTGCCAAATGAGGCCTGGATGAATTATCTGTGTCTACTAGAGGGGAAAAAGCCAAAGAGCAAGTCTGAAAGAATGAGGTATGATTCTGTGCCTTCACTTTTGTATTCCTGGGCGGGAAAATTGACTTGCTGTGCTGATAAAGTGGGTTTGAACTGAAGATCTGAAGCATAGGTGGAGACAGTTTTTTCCATTTTTGTGGTGGGCAGAGAAACCTCTAAAAGAGGTATGGGTGAGCATCTGGGGGATGTCTTTACTGATGTTAGATTTCCCAGAGTTCATTGTCAGAGCCCTGTCTTGGATGTCTTGACAGAGGTATTCCTGTTGAAAAAGTAAGATGCTAACCTGAGGAGGTTTTTGGCATCTCTAGAGGGCAGCCAGGTAGAAGTTTAATATTTCTTTAGACTTAGCTTTGTTGTCGTGGTCTCCCTCACTAAAACAACCTTCAAAGGAATATCTGAGTAATTGCAAGGTATGTGCTGTTTGTTAGATGTGTGAGTCACTTCACTCCCCGTATGTACTTTGTAGTTGTAAGTAAAGATAACCTTAATTAAGGGTGTTCACGAGCTGCTTGTCTGAGTAGCTTATGGGCTTGAAGTCTGAATAAATACTTCAATGGCAGGGTATCCAGTGAACAGTGTAGCAGGGTGAACAGAAGTAATTACCTGGACAGCTGTGAAGTACAATAGCCTAACAATGCACACATAGTGTTAGAGATTGAAGTTACCCCTTTAAGCAATCAGATTGCTGTTTGGCCAGTAATAATTTATCCTGAAATAAATGATCTTGCAGAGTTCACTGAATGTGAACCTCTTGCCCCTACTGAATTGCACTTGGCTTTCCAAAATATATACAGCTGCTGGGTATGTCCCAAACAGAGCTACAGGGGACCTGGGGAAACCCATTGGCAAGTAAATGTTTTTTAAAGTAATAAAACACTGCTGGACAGATGATGTAAATGCTCATACATATAAAAATAAATCTGCAGAAGAGATCATCGCCAGCATATTCTTCACATTTCTAAGAAAATTTGTTTTCCTTGCTCTGAGTAATGCAAAACCTGGTAATAGTTCATGTTGTGTGAGGCAGTTTCAAGGCTTCTTTATTTGCCAACACCAAACTAATAATTGGATGTTCTCTATGAAGTAAAACACTAGAGGAAGTTTTTTTAGCATCTGGGGATTGTGTTGAAAATGTAGCAGGTTTCAAAGTAAGTACTCAAGTTTGAAAAGGTAGGATTTTGTCCTCATCAGGGTTTTTGCTCAGCCGTGCTTATCAAATCCTGATTACCATGATTAAAACTTGAGACTGAATTGGTTGTTCTGTTGCTTGTGAGATACAGTCACTTTTGCCTACAGCAAATCTATTTTTGGCAGCAGTAAGTGTGGTGAATGTACAGTGATGTAGAAAAGCCTGGGCTAGCTAAGTTGAAGGTATATGGTGTTAGACACTGAGGTCACTGCTGAGAAAGGGTAGCAGTGTACGCAGCCAAAGGAAGGCTAATATGTTTTAGCACATCAGTGAGCTGACAGCGTGGTTGGTGGCTGGCTAGGACAGCAGAGAGAAAATATAGATCACCTACATGTGTGGCATTTAATAACCAATACTTTTAAATAATTGACTGAGGAGCACTGCCTCACAAAATGTCAAATGCTACTGTTGGCCTTTTACTACCCAGTATTGACTATAACCTAAAATTGGCCTTTAATCATTGTTTAAAGGACAACTTGAAAATACACTGAGGTTAGGCATATGAGGCCTGATTCTGAGCTTACTTGCACAGATGTAAGTCATAAGTGAAAATTAGTTAGGAGATGAAAATTTGTTCCTCAAGCACTCAGCATATATATTTTAATATGTTTAAGCTTTGTCCTGTTCAGTCATGTAAGATGCTTTCTAATGATAACTAAAGTTAGCCCTGATATATGAGAGTCTCCAAATTAAAACTCTTTGACAGAATCCTTGGCAAGAGCTGTTAACCTGAGAGTTTTGTCACAGAAGATGAATGTTCTGCAACTTCAGTTTCGCTAAGGCTAGAATTGAGCTTTTTGTGTCTCTCCAGTATTTACTGTTGTGTTGTTTTTTTCCTGGTACAGCTCCTCCTGTTCGTGGAAGGAGGCAAGCTGATAGGAGTGCCTTCCTGCTACTGGAAAAGATATTACTGAATAGAGTCCAATGAAAGCAAGAGGACATACAGCTTTTAAGAGAACCTGGAAAGCAAATAGCATATGTTCTTGTTAAAACATGTACTTAGTAATGGATGTGGTGTAAAGAGCATTCATGTGTTAATTAAAAAAACCAAACAAACTTAGCATAACTGGAATCTCTGGAGATTTTTAGCAAAACTAAGTATTTATGCTTGCATATGTCTAAAACACAGATAGAGTGATAGAGAAGTCATGTCACCATTGCCTCATCAAGATGATTTTTTTTTTTCCCCAGAATCAACAGTTGTCTGTTCAGAGGTGATAGTTCAGAGCAGTCACTTGTCAAACAGCTTGATGGCTAAGTTGGTGGGTGAAACATTGTTTTTCTCCCCAGCTGCCATTTTATTAACTCAGTTTAGAGCTAAATGGAGACATTGTGAGATGAATGTGGACCTGAGTTTGAGAGCCCTAGTAAATGGTAGTCCACGTTGTTAAACAGCCATGTGTTGCAATTTGGTACACTGATCTCTGATGAGACCAGCTAATCCAGCAGAAAATTAACTAGCCTGTTGCTAAACTTTACCTCTTGCACCTAAAAAGCAGCTCTTCTGTGTCAAGTTGTATATTCTGTATAGGATCAAGATACATTTAAAATTTGGCCAAGATGCCAGACTTGAATTACACTGAAATTACATAGATTAATGTAACAAATCAATATGACTAGTCAAAAATCAGATTGACTGAAATAGATTCTTGTCATGATGAGCCATATTGTAACATTGATTTTAATTAAAAAAAAAAAAATTCATTGATTAATGGCCTCGTGATTCATTTTATGAAACATGTTTGCCAGACATCATGTGTTATAGCCCTTTCATGGTAGAGGCCAGCAAAAACAAAAAGTGGGAGGAGAAGGAAGTATCGAGTGCTTAAACCTCTAGTTGAACTATCGATATGCTCAGCCTTCCCAAAACTGTGTATACTGATTTTTTTAACAAACCATAACTTGATCCTTCATACCTCATTAATACTGTAGAGGAAGCAAACTTTCCTTCAGCTTTTTTTAGAATGGATGTCATCAAACTTCTATGCTAAAAAGTCACTAGACTAGCAGTCAGTTTTTTGAAAATATTTTAAGATTTATGTCTGCCAACTAATCATGTTGTTATATTTTACCAACGAAGTTGCTTTAATATTCTTTTTATACACTTCAAATTTAAGTATCTTTTATTGTAATCTTTAACATGTATTGACCAAACATTTAGTTAATGTTAACTGGAACACTTTCAGATTTCTGTAGCCATTCTGTTCACCCTTGCAGGAAAGAAAGTGTTAGGTGTCAGCTTTGGGCATTTTTTTCTTCTTTCACCTTGGCAGGTTGTCTTTGTTTGCATTATCGGAGCTGAGCAGGGATAAACAAAAACTTCTCTGTGGTACAAATAATGATTAAAGCAGCTTTGAACTCTGTGTGAAACATAACTACCACAGCAAAGATAAATACAGAATTCTAAAGACCAGAACTATGGATTGCTATTAAAGGAAAAAAGGCTCAGTGGAAATTAGGATAAATGGAATTATTTTGCTTAAAGAATATTTGATGAGTTATATATTTATATTATGTGCTAGTAAGTTAATATTTTTCTTGTCTTAAAGTTGATGGGCCATCCATGTATGAATTTTTTTTTTTTTAAAACCCTAACTAGTAAAGTATTACATCATTTGCTGTGTTTCATCTTCTAAATAAAAGTATTAGCTTGCTCTGGATGGAATTTTTATTGCTTCAGTGGGGGATTTGTTTTCTTTGTAAAGCACAGTTTCCATACAAGCTTTGTCCTAGCAAAACCTGTTACTGCAGGTGCCCCGAAAAGCTGAAGCCTGCTTTTTCGCTCCTGGGATGTGCGCATTGTTCTGTGTTAGAGGGTTTGGACGTAAGGGCAGATCCAGCGGAGGGAGCATGAGCAGCTTCGGGACACCCCCTCTCCCCTGCAGGTCCGCCTGGGCAGCGCGTGCTCGTGTCTCATATTGAGATCCAGTTAATCCAAAAGTTATTGGTAGCCTATCTGGTAACCAGATTGTTTGGTAAAGTATGAGAAACTATGATTCATTGTAATGCTGTGCTCTCATTCCATAGCAATTGACTAGGCTGCATTCTAGCAATTTTATTACTGCAAGTTTTTTCAATCTTTCATATGACCAAAATATTTTGAAACCCACAATGTTAGTCAAAATAAGCCAGTGTTGGTACATATTTGACTGAATTGTGAGTAAACCTGAACTTTTAATGTTCTTTGTACATTTACCACATATAAAGAAGAGTTGGGTTTTGCACCTCTCTAGGTTTCAAGGGAGTAGCTCAGGTCACAAATTCATGTGGAATAGCAATAAAATAAACAGCTGGGTGTAAGGGTGCGTTTCGGAATGAGTCCTTTGGTAACCTTCTCCTTTTCTATGGGATTCTTCAGGTATAGCTGGATTCATGCATTACCCCATTCCTGCCCCAAATAATGAACATAGATGTTTATGCTACCATTTGTTTTTATCTTGCAGGTTGAATTTGAGTGGCTTAGGCAGTTTTGGTTTCAAGGCAAGCGGTATTTGAAGTGCACTGATTGGTGGCTTAAGCCTATGGCTAAATTAGAAGAATTTTGGAGAAAAATGGAGATTATGGTAAGTACTAGTTTCATACTCTAAAGCCTCTAGAGCTTAATTCTGAGAGCAGTCACAATTATGGTTTTAATTGTACTGTAGTAAAGGGTTTTAAACTTTATTCAGAACATATGAAAAGTAGAATCAATGTCAGCCTTCCACTGCCGCCTCTTATTTTTCTCTCCAGTAGCCAGAAGAAATGTGAGCAAAATAAGATCCAAAAAAACAAGATTTTAGTTATTTCCTGACTGCTTGTTTTTGAAGTTTGACAGCCTCATAAGATGACAGTCATATATTACATCACACCAATTGGTACATGAAACTGTGCCTTGTCAACCTTTTCATCCAACACCGAGATAGACAACTCTGCCAATGACAACAATGGTGAATGCATTTGAGGAAAGTTGAGAGAAAAATCTGATGATCTGGAGGTACAACTATCTGTCTGTAGTCCACCTGCACACTTAGACACCATAGCTAGAACTGATAAGAGGAGATTAGTTTCTTGACTAATTGTAGTGCTATTGGTTCCTGTATACTTGAAAGTACATCCCTGCTTTCCTTGAAAACGGACTCAGTGACAAGCACTGTTAGCCTGCTTGCTATTGCTGTCCAAGTAGAGACTCAGTTGGGAGACTTTGCTAGCGGAAGTGTTTGATACAATTGCCAGCATGCCTGCTTCTAGATTTGTACACAGAAGGAACTATATTGACAAACGTGTCTTACTCATATCCTTATGTCTGCATTAGAAGCTTCTTCTCAGTCATTTCTTCTGGTCGCAGCCTAAGCCTCAATTTGCTCGTAGTTGACTTGGAAAAGTTTGTAATATAACTGAGGATGCTGAATATGATTTGTAGTAGAGGTGGTTCTGAATCTCTGGAGGTACGATGCAGCAAGAATATGCTCTTGAGTCTTGAGGGAAATGTGACTCACTAACCTGCTCAAACGTATTGTAAGCTTTTCCAGCAATGGCTGGTTTCAGACTTGGAAAATAAGTTTGCAAAAGTGGAACTTTCATTTGTGAAATCAGTTGCCACAAGGAATCAGTGAACATTAAACTTTCCTACAAAAGGAGAGAAATTACTTATAACTTGTTTATGTAGGGTTTTTTCCTCATTTTTGTGTTCTTATGTGCTCACATTCTTGAATGACCTTTATAATTTAAAAAAAATCTTTTGGTTTGTTTTTCTTTCAAATGACAACTTACTCTCTTGTAACACAGGCTTAGATGAGGTAGAGACAAGAATGTTTGATTGTTATTTTATATCCATTGTGTGTTGAGAACATGGAAAAACAGCAAACTCAGGAATTCTCAAGGGTTAGGTTTTCTGCAGTTGGTGTGACATTACCATGTGTCTCTAATTAGAAACATGGTGGCGTCAGTGTATCTCCTTTCAGCAGGCCTCAGGATGATATTTATCAGCAAACTGAATGTTGGGCCAAGACAGAAGCTGCTTCTAATTTAAATTTTAAAAATTGCTTTAATGTTTTATGACTTATAACATATTAATCACAATTAATTTCAGCTATTGAAGGAGACAGAAGAGAATGTTAATTGAGAATGTCTGTTTTGTTGAGTCTCCAAGTAAATTTGATGCTTACTATACTTGGGACTTGGAGGTAGGGTGGGTTTTTTTGGGTATAACCTACATTTTGTCCTTTAGTGTTTCACGAAATGACAGTAGGGGGCAATGTTGAGCCGCAGTTTTAATGCAACAACAGGCACCGACTTAAAAATACATAGAAATGTAGCATTAACATCAAGAATTATCCCTGTTGCTTCAAGTTAGTTGTAATCGCTAAGATTCCATAATACAGGAAATCAATTGTGGGTTAACAAATTCAACAGCAATTTAACATAAAAAGTGTAGTGTTTTGGTGCATGCTTAGCTTCCACAGCATTAAGTTAAATCAAAAAGGTACTTCTGAAGGCAGCCAGTAGTCTACAGTCGGTGTTTTTTCTCCAAATTTATAATTTTAGCCGGATGAGTCTTTAAAAACAAAAAAAATCATGTCAAAATGCTAAAAGTAAAAATGTCTTAGAATTGTTGATCTTGTCTCGGAAGAATATTGTTGCTCAATAGGAATTATTTCTTAAAAGAAAATACTTAAGCAATGTATTTTTCTTTTGTGTGTGAGCTGAACAAGTCTTGACTTACATTTTTTTTTTTTTTTTTTTTTCCCTATATGTGTCTAGAGTAATACAAAAGTCAGTCTTGGCGTCCCTGCATGCCTTTCCCCCCCCCCCCCCCCCCCCCCCCCCCCCCCCCCCCCCCCCTTGTTTAGTAAAGCAGTTATAAAGAAGAAAAGAAAGTTTCCAAAATAATTTCTGATTCTGCTAATTGTAATTACTCCAATGTCACAGCAGAGTATGATACTGCAGGAAGTTTAACCCAGTGTCTTCAAACCTTTGGGCTTTATTTAATATTTTTGTACATTATAGCAAGCACACAATTTTATCATAATGTTTATTCCTGGCATTTCTTTCCCTGAGGATAGTTTTACTTAGAGCTCGCTCTTGTGATGTAAATGTTAAACCTTTCATTTGAATGACATTCTGATAAAACATCACATTTCCCACAATATTACCTCATGAATTTATGAACCATTAAATCCAAAGCAGTTTAACCAATCTTCTTCTCTTTTTCCCCCTCCCTTGAAAATATGAAGGCTATTCATATCTTTGAGGGTTTTTTTTAAAAGTCATCCAAGATTAACACATTATCGTCTGCAAAATCAGGATAAATGCTTGCTGAATTCAAAGGGAGAGTTACCATTTGAAAAAAGACTGTACAAGCTTTGCTTTCTGGGTAAAGAGAAGTCTGAAAAGCTGAAATCTCATGTGATGTGAGGAAGTCTTGCTGTAGCTGTTCTGAGATTCAGTGGAGAGACAATTTGTCTCTCAGGGTCTGATATCATGCAAACCTTGCAATCTGACATTTATTTTAGCTATGAAAAATCTTTTAACACCCTGCCAAATCAGTAAGAACTGCAGAAGTCCTACAGTCTTTCTTTGTTTTAGGCTGATTCACATTTGAATAAGTAAAATGTAAATCAATGAAATGGTTTTTGTTTGTGGAATGAAAAGTAAACATATATGATTATAGTTAAATACCGAATCTTTAAAGACTCTTTTAACGTATCTAGTGTTCCTTTTAAAAAAAAAAAAAAAAAAGAAGACCCTAGTAGTGCTATATGGTGTGAATTGTATTTCCTGCTTTGACAGTCCATTTAGCAATGTAGCAATGTATTTATATGGCAGTTGGCCTTAATAACCTTTATTGACTTTAGTGGGTAAGAGCCAAGACTGGGATTATTAAAATGTATCAGTTTCATTGCAGTATAAAATCACAACATATATAATTATGTTAGGTAGGCTAGGCTCCATTTAATCCCACCTATTTATGCAGGAATTTGGCAAGATGAAAAAATTGTAGGACTAAAACGTAGAGAAAAGTATGACTGATTTGGAGTTATAGTTAACAGCATAACCGTTTGCCTACAATAAAGGCTCTACTTAAAGGAATGAAACATAGATCTTAAAGAACTGATTTTTAATGGTATAACTGAAACACAAGTAATTGTTACACCATTTGTTTCACTTTTTGGCATCCTAAAACACAGCTAATGATAATGCAATGCAGCACGCCTTTTAATTTATAAATGTAGTGTAAAATCAGAAGTGTGCACACTCTGTGTAGTTATAATGAGCAAAGTGGCATTTCATGCAAACTGATGTCTTTCTGCACAACTTTCATCTTGATTTGTAAAACTTCTTAAAAACTATATTTATTAGTCATGTTGTTGTTACTGTTATTCTCAATACCATGCTTTTATCAGTTTATACAACTAAATTGAAATCAGAGAGCAAGGCTATTTTCTTGTAAAATTATTTTTCTTTCCTTTTTGAGGTCTATTTCATTATTTGCTACTATTGCTACATATGAAGTATCTCATAGTTTCAGCTATAAGCCACTATTTCAGGAGCTTACAGCCTGACAGTTAGAATTGAGTCTAGGCTGAAACTTGAGCTACAAACCTCAGCCCAGGGCCATAAGATATTCCCCCCCCCCCAATTAAAACAAGGGTTTAGCTATGTATTTAAATCAGAGTATTTCAGTTCCAGAATAACCATGAAAAGCTATAAGACAAAATATGCTTTTAAAAGGAATCCTCCTAGCTTTTGTAGACTTTGGCACTTTAAACAGTTAACCATTTATGTTAGGAAAAAAAAAAAGATAATGGGATCACAAACAGGCTGGTTGGTTGTTTAGCTTTTTTCAGAAAATGCAGAGCAACTTAACTGACATTTGAATTGGTTTGACCTTGTCAGCCAAAATTCCAAAAAATTCTGAGTTGTTATTTTAATTTCTTTTTTAGCTTTCCCGTTGTGCTTAGATATTGCAGTGTCACACTCCTTTATTGGAGGGCCATGCAGTGATGGGTGATCGTATTTGCCTAATGAGCTGTGAAATGTAGGCACAACATGGCAGCTCAAAGACCCAAATTTTAGCCATATTTCTTGTCTTTTTGGGCCCTTCTTATCTGTTTAGGCCAGACCCTTTAAATAAATGTATTTTTGGCAGGTTATATTTTATGTACACTAGGAGTTGGATGTTTCTGGAAGTGTACCTTTTATCTTCAACAACAACAACAACAAACCCTGATCCTGAAGACTTGTTTTTCTTTTTCTTTTTTTTTTTGTCTTTTTTTTGGCACTAATTTCCTTGACCCCAATATTTTTAGCTGTCAGAAATGGGAAAAACGATTCAGTATTGTATGCAGTAGAATCACTACCATTCTTAAAAAAAAAGTAAAGTTGTCTTGCACATCTTTCAGAAAAAAAAATATTTACAATTCTGAGGGAATTCAGACTTAAGCTTCCAAAACAAAGTGTGTGCTGAAAGCACAAAGGACTGTGTTTATGATTCTCTTTGAAGTGTTTTTGCAACAGGATAAGGAAAATTTTAGAAACTGTCTGATAGTGTTCAGGGTAAATACTTAAACCCCTTTAGAGAATTTCACACACAGATACTGTGCAGCAGAAAAAAAGGATACTTATGTTTCCTAAAGCTGCTACAGCCTACAGCTTTGTACTTAAAGACAGAGGTGTTGAATAGAATTCTACTGAGGATACATCCAGTGACAATATCTACAGGAACATCAGAGCAAACCAGTGGATAGCTTTTTCTATTTTTAACCCTTATGTGAGCTGGTTGAGATCTAAGCTGTGTTGATATGAACCACTATAACATTTCTGTTATAAACTGGAATTGTTAAAAGGGCAGTCTTCCAACACATACAGCATACTGTGAGAATTACGCTGAAACATTAAGGTTATAATGTAAACTGGCATAAGCCAGGAAAAGTTTAGGACAATTTATGTCCTATGGGAAAGTGCGATGCATTTCTAACAGCACAAATGGGAGGACCATGGGTGGTTTGTGCAGCTGTGCATGTTGTATGGCTGGTCGTGTGTGCTGCACCAGATGGTGCAAAGGAGGTGGGCATGCTGTCCCATTTTTGTGTTCCCTTCTAGGTGGATTTGCACCTGAGTTACAAGTTTGATGTTTGTAGGTGTTCTTGTGCAGACAACTGTATCTTGGTGAGCTTCACTTTTGGATGACTAGAATTCTGTTGTCTTGTGCTTAACTCTCACTGTAATAGGGCTTCTTTCTATTGTCTTCACTATATTTTTATACTATCAGTTGTGTAGTATATACATGTACTTGCATGTAAAATGTGATGAGCTCTGTGTTAGTATTTAAAACATAAATACATATAACACAATCAGCAGAAATCAAAATTGTGCATATAGGTTATGCCCCAATCTTGTATTTGAATTGTGTAAACGGATCTCTGTGTCTGAGCACTGAGGCTTAAACAGGATTCTCCATCACATGTGAAAGTTTTCTCACAGTGGATAGACTACCAGGGCTGGTCCATAGTGTGACAGTATGTGTATGTACATGCTTCTACACACAAATGCATACACACGTATGTTGGGATTTTTAACTGTGATGATCTTCTAATTAACTTCGTTATGTAACTTCTGAATCATGTAAAGTTATATTTAGAGAAAAGGCATTTACAGGGCATGAGCACTGGGGGCAACTGCTTGCAGTTCTTGGCAGCAGGAGCAACTTAGGAAAAGAGTTTAGAGAGCATTAGACTACATTTGGTAGTACTGCAAGTCACCCAGTGTGTGGCAGAGAGGGAAAAGCTCACATTGTAGTTCCTGCTGCATCCCTGTGAATCCAGTGTCAGTCCTGGAAGGATATTTTAGAACCTGGTGTTGCCCTTTTCTTGTTAATGGGAACTGTGTGATCGATTTCAGTGAAAGCAGAATCGGTATGATGGGGCTACTGTATATTGTATAAAATTGTGTGCTGTTTCCACCATTTTTTCCCCAGAACCTTGGATGGACATATACTGGAATAACAGAAGATCTTTTTATCAAAAGTGTGTTTATCAAGGCTTATTACTTGCTGTGGAAATAGTGAAGTAGTAGTATCGTGCTCTTGTTTTACTAGTCCGATTATTCTTAGCCAAGCCTTTTATGTTCTTAGAAACCCATTTCCTAGTAGAAAAACTGAATAAAAGACCATATTTGAACACAAAGAATAACATTTCTTGAAAAGAAATTATTCTGTATTTTTGAAATTTGTGTATCTATGTTATATAAAACTCAATTAATTATTAACTATAGTTAAAGTGGTTTCTTGTTCTCATTTATGCAGTCATAGAAGTGATCAGATATAGAGCTTATGGATTTGTACATTTGTGTATGTATGTTTATGGACATGCTACATAGATACAAAAAAAAGATTTGGTTTGGTGTTGAAACTGTGAATTGCAGTGGTTTAGCAGGAATAATTTTTACTGTGATTGCTATAAACTAGGGGAAGTCATGATTTCGAATGAAAGTGAAAGCAAATGGCAGTATGACTAAAATGTCACCATCTACGTTGCTGTAATTTTTTTTTTTTGAGTACAAGTAGTATTCCTAAACATGGTTTTATTGCTATTGTATTTTCATGGCTATGTAACCACTATAAAATAGAATACAGCTGTTTTACCTTTCGAATGGCTTTTGTAAGCAAAGGAGGTGACGTCTTCCGAAAAGCTGCCATTGCTACATTGATACTTTTTCTTTCCTATCTGATCATCAGTCCTTCTAATTCCTAACAAGATCATGGGTGAATAGTGTTTTTGCAATGTATTTTTTAACAGTTACTTCATCTTTGATCAAAATTACAGCTCTCATTTTATATATAAAGAAATAAAGCTAGGCTTCAGGACTTGCCATAGAAAGCATTATGGTCTGATGGATTAGGTGCTAATACTTTCACTGACCCTCTGTTTAACTTGTGCAAGTAACTTAAGTGTGGTTTTCAAAATCAGCGTGGAGATCAAAATGTTGAGGTCTTACTTTGGTTTTAGATTGCAGACTGTTTCTGATCTTAAATTCCTCATCAATAAAATGAGGCTATGATTTTTACTGTAGCTGAAAAAGAGTTACTTATTGGCTACCTCCTAGGGAGAGAACATTCTGCCGTTGAAGGAACCCAACAACTTTCTGCCTCCCCCCTACCATGACTGGAAATTGTAGAACTTGGGTTGCATCTAAGATTCCCCCCCCACCCCCCCAGGTGTGCAAGTTCTATCCATTTAAGTATGACAGAAGGAGCTTACTGTGCTTTGGCTGACCTCGATTGTCTCCTGGCAGTTCCCAGTTCTAGGTCTCAGGAGCTTCTGAGTGAATCTTTTTTGCACTTTTCATTTCTTACTACA
This sequence comes from Gymnogyps californianus, assembly GCF_018139145.2. Classification (NCBI taxonomy): domain Eukaryota; kingdom Metazoa; phylum Chordata; class Aves; order Accipitriformes; family Cathartidae; genus Gymnogyps; species Gymnogyps californianus. The sequence continues at coordinate 18,309,161 of NC_059482.1, forward strand.
CATGCTTCTGCTTAATAATCCTGAAGCTGTAGACATAATAAGATGTTTACTATTCTGCAGTAAGAAGATAATTACTAGCTTTTCTTGAGTGTCTCTAGTTAACATCAGGTTTTGGAAGTTCTTCTTGGACTGCTAGTGAATCTGAACTCTATAAAATTCTCACAGCAGAAGCTCTGATACAAAGTTTAAGTGTAGCAAATCTTGTAAATTATTCGTGTAAAATAATGTGATTGTTTATCACAATCAGACTAATGGCATCTCTTTTCAAAGGAGTCATTTTCAATTTCTATAATATAATAAAATGATTAAGGGAATGGTGAGAAAAGGCCAGACTTTTGGCTTGTGAATAGGAATGGCATCAGTGAAGCTATGCTCAAGATGAATCCGACTTCATGCTTAGCATGCACTATTCTGCGAAGTGCACTGTTAATAGCTGGAAAGAGTGCATCATTTCATGTTGTCTAGCTGTCTAGGGATCAATATAATTGTGTAAACTGAAGTGATTATTTTATTTTATGTGTGTGTATATGTATGTATGCATATCTACATTGCTAATAATTATTTTAGCTCGATCTTCAAGCTGCGTGCTACATGCTAATGGATTAAAGCTTCACTAGCTAGCTAGAAGGTCAATTGTTTTGTCGATGTTGTGGTGGGAGTCAGCTTGGATAAGTGAATTATAAGACTTTTCTTGTAATTCAGACACGTGGCAGAGTAAGTTTACTCATTGTCATCCTTTACTGATTGTTCTCATATTCTGTTCAATGTCGTGCTTCCGTTTCATGAAATAGGAGTTTCTGTGCTGAAATAATTTACAGTAGTAGGACCACAGAATTCACTCCTTTGCTCAAAACTAATGATTGGTTATGTTGCTGATGGAAGATTTGAATAGAAATTATTTTAAGATTAGCCTGTACAAACCAATTTATGCTGATGCTGTGTAGTACCAAGGTACACAAAGGTTGTACTTCTCAGAATTCCTTGAGGCAATAGAGTATCTGAAAAACTTTCAGCAGCTAAGCTTTATATTTCTGTCTTCTCTTACAGGGAGGAGGAAAGAGCACCACGGTATTACATGTACAGTGCTAATATATCTATCCCCAAGGAAGCAGGGATGAAGTAACATGAAATTAATTCTATATTGCATTTATGTAGATGCTCAATGCAAAGGCCAATACAAGTCCTGGCTGTATCTTGGTCTGAAATGTTATGATGCTTTTAAAAGGATTAAAAATATACATAATTAGGACAATTAATATTTCTCGCTTTTAAAATTCTTCTCCTGTAGGTGGTATCTTTATTAATGCAACCTTACAGTGACTGACTTTGTCTCTCAGAGGAATGACAGTAGAGAAAGGAGAGGTTACCATGCAATCATAGTTTTACAGTCAAGGCTTTTCAGACCGTTATTCTGTTACTGATCTTTTGTTAACTTTCATGTAGGACATACTTGATACACATATTTATAAAACGTGTATACATTCATGGGTGAATTCCACTAGTGGTCATTATGCTAAAGGAATTGTGAATTTACCGTATCAAAACTTAGGAATCTACTGGGGAGGGGAAACGGTGAGTAAGAAAACAGATGAATCAGTCTTGAAAACTCATAAAATTTGCAAAAATATTGAACAAAACCCAAAAAAGTCCCACTGGTTTCTTTAAGAAATCCTACTGTTAAAAACCAGGATACAGGACTGTTTTCTCAACTTTTTTCTTTGCTTTCGTCTTCTACATTTTCTTGTTAAATGTAAAATACTGTAATTGAATCACAGCATTAGCTGGCTTTTTCCAACAAAACAGCAGATTTACGCTCTTTGCTGCTAGTTTGAAAAGTAATAGAGAGAGAGAGAGAGCGCGAAGACAAAAATTGAGCACATAGATGTATAATCCCAAAGGAATAAACTGACTTCCACTAGACAAGCTGAAAGCTGATTAAAATATTTCTCATCCTTTGGGTATGCAACAGCTTTTGATGATGGAGAGTGTATTAATATTCAGCTTAGCTGCTTGTCGACACTTCAGACAGGTCCCAGGAAAGACTCTGATACTGACCAGGTTTTCTCACTCTGCCAGAAATCTTTATGAGACACAGAGCAGCACCCTTGTACCGGCAAAAGCCAAGATAAGAATAATGCTATTTAGCTATGTCTTTATTTTAGAAGTTGCTTTTAGACATTTTGAAAGGATTGAAAATTTTAAAGAATTCTTTTAATGATATAAACTCATTTAGATACAACAAAGAAAGATTAATCTTAATTGTTTTAAAATAAGGCTGCTGTAATCTATTAAATTTTAAATCCGTTTGTCCGAGTTGTTTGTAAACATACAAAGATCCCAGTAATAATATCAGTGACCAAGATTTTTGGACAGACTGTTCCTACTGCAATTATTGTATAACAGTCGGATCTGACGTGTTGGGGTAATGTTCTCTTAACTTCATCTATTCCCTTGTAATGTAACACCTACCTTCCAGACAAGAATGAGATGTAAACAGCTGCTTTATCAGCTGATACTTCTTCTGTTCTTTTGTTGGCATGCTGACATATGGGGTGTTTGCTTTTTCCCCTTCCGCAGTGACTAAATATATACAGTATCTCTGGAAAACATGTCATACGCTGTGTGAGGTGCCTTTAGGATGGCTCCAGGGCTAAATACTTCCTGTAATAGGTGAAAGAGCATGGCTTAATCAGCTTAGTTAACTTAATTAAGCTGTGCGTTTTCTCATGGTACAGCCTTAAAGTGTATTTCATTTAGAAACTGTATTTCATAGTTGTGGAATGACACAAAGTTGGAGAAATCCTGTGGCTTTTTATAGTGGGCTTGAAAAAGGTGAAATTTGGTAGTTATTCTGCAATGTGAAGAAGTGAATTAAAGGAGTGTGTCTTTTTACTGAAGATTTAAAGGAGAAATTCTAATGCAGTTTAGATTGTAAAGGCTTCTCAAACTGAAAAGTCTACTTTTCTTTTTTTTTTTCCCCATCTGATTTTAACATTTTTATACATGGGAAGAGCTGTCCATGTTTATCCCAACCTCGCCTTGCCTGCCTGCAGATGTGTCACCAGATTCTGTGACACTACCTTCTTTTATCCTTCTTTGGAAGAAGGTAAACTAGCGTAGTGTGATTGTGAGGATGTGGATCTTCTCTCCCCTGATCTCTGGGTCTCAGCAGATAATATGATTACAAATTAAAGTAATTTGAACTGAGTTGCTCTTCCTTGAGATGAGTTGCTCTTTATGTTCTTCAAGAGGTACTCCACGTTAAAGAAAAGGTCTGATTTTCCTCTCAGGGAAAAGTGGGGATCCTGGTCCTAGTGGAACCCTCCTGTCTGGGAGGTTAGAGGAGAAGATTGATTAGTAGGGCACAGGTACAGCTGGAAACAGTACTTCCCATCTCGTTTGGTTCATCTAGTATATTAATGTTTACTTATTTACTTACCTGTACAGGTTTTTGAAAGAGTAAGGGGTTGGGGGGGGGAAGCAAGCAGGACAGCAGACTGCAGGTTGCAGTTGGCCAAGGAGGGAGTGGCAGCAGGTGCCAGTAGCCAGTGGAAACATGGGAAAGGGGTTAGGAGCCGTTCTGTTGACAGAATAACAGGACCAAAGGCAATACGAGCGAGGACTCCTGGAACAGGAGTTTTGAAATGCTGTAGTGGTTGGAAAACTTGAAACTGGGTGGGTAGGTGGAATGGACCTTTGGGTACAGTGGGAATAGAAAACAAGCTTGGCAGGAAAAGCTTTGGAGATTGAGAAAGAGTAGGAAAGGATGGCAGAGGCTCTCAGGCAAAAAGGAGTGGTGTGATTTGAGAGAAAATAGGATAGGGGAAGCTTTGCAATGGGGGAAGTGGTTGTGGAGAAGACAGCAGAAGATAAGGTAGCTGTGTGTCTCCTTCAAAGCAGAATATTGTGGGTAGCAACTTCTTTGATTTTTTTTTTTTTATCCTGTTAAAAAAGTTTGTGATTTGACAGAAATTTCTTCATTGATGCTTTTGTGCAGTAATAATAATACATTTAATATGCTACTGGGTTATACTACAGAACCAAATAAGGGAGAAATAGTCCTTGTTTAAGCAAAAAATAATTACATTGAATGCAGAAAGTTACTTAAAGTATGTTTAAAAAGTATTTGATTTTAATGCAACAAACATATAAAATTATCCAGAAAAAAAAATCAGGGAGATTATATACGCATAGGTTTTTAACAATTTAAAAAATGCATATAATGTTTAAAATGTGTGAATTGTTTGTTTGTATGTTTATATATGTAAACACGTGGGTGCACACGCATACATCTATATACATGTGTACACATAGAGGGAAAGAGGTTTATCTGTTTAAGTACTGAGCTGTTCTCCATAATGCTTGAAGTTGCAGAATCTTACTGAACGGATACAATATGTTAGTTTCTCATCTTAGTACCTCCCAGTGCTTGGGCATAATTCTATGGTAGACTTCAGTGTTTCTTGATTATATGGGGTGTTATAATTTCCTGATGACTGGTTATGTTATTTATAATGCAGAGGGTGTTAATCCTTTGGTGATTAACACTCTATTTGAATTACCAGAGGTCAAAGGTACATTCTTTTATTTGGTTTTTTTTGCAGTGTTTCTTCCTTTTTTTTTTTTTTTTTTTTTTAACTAAAGGTTTTGTGTTTTCTGTTTTATCTGAAAATTACTTTGAGGTAATTTGGGGTGGAGGGAGGAGAGGAGCATCCTTCTTCCTTAGGGGCCCAAGTGTGTTGAAGGTAGTCATTAGAACATAAATTCTTTTTGCAATGAATAGCTCCTCCAGAAATCCTCCATTTAAAAATAGTGAAAATCTTGTAACCGAAAGAAGCATAGTCAAAAGCACATGGAAGAAGGCATTCCTTACTTAGACTCTAAAAGAGTAGATACCTACCTGCATCTCATTCTAAGCCATTTTGGAGAGATTTATTAAAGAAAAGATTGTGTGTGTGTGTGTATGTAAAATTGTGTATATGTATACATATACACAGACACACTTTATAATATATAAATATATATGGCTGTCATTTCAGGTGATTTGGAGGTACTGTAGAGATTCTTGTCCAGCTGCCAGCTATGTCCCAATTACTGTGTTTTCAGAATTGAGGAGCTATATTAAGTCTTCAATTCTTTCAAAGGTTGTGGCTGCACAGAAGTTACCCTTACCCTAATATTTCAAGCCTTTCTCTAAATACCATGGTCTTTTTTGTGTTTTGCTGAGCTGTGTTCCTTACAGGGCTGGAGCTGGTGAGAGGGAAGCAGTGAAGGCTTTTTGCCATTTTGTTTTTCACACAGTCCTGGGATTGTGTAACCGTTCATACATCCCCAAGAGAATTCAGTTATGTGTCCAGGTTTTCTGAGTTTGTGTCCAGCTGCAAAGGCTTTCCAGTGGTCTACAGCAATTGTCAGTGTTTACCGAAGTATGCTGTGACACTGGCTCTGCTCCCTTCTGTAAAGATGACCCTAGTACATTCCTTGACTGGAAATGCTGAGGTAGATGTTCCAGCTGGAGGGGGAAGGTTTCTTCGTGCTGTGGGCGTTCCACCTCCTCCAAATCTGGAAAAGTACGGGGATGACGGAAGACCTGCAAGAGTTCCCTCACTGGCATTTTTGCATTCTAAAACCCCTCTGGTAGTACCTGAAACTGCTAGAAGCCAGTTACAGGAGAATTGTGTTGATACATGGTAGCCCTCTGCAATGTTTAGGACTTGCCATATTGCATATAAACAAAGAAGGTGGCCAAAGGGCAAGAAAGGAAACATTAATGTTAGGAAGCCACAAATGAAAGGAGAGCAGCTCATCTGGTGGGGTCAGTATTTCCAGCTTCAGATTGTGATAGCCTGCCTCTGCATTTTCCAATAGAGGCATAACTGATCTTGACTTGGTGTTTTAAGAAAACTCAGCATCAGACTAGGCTGATCAAGTGTTAACAATGCGTATTTTGCCGAGCTGGAACATGAGTTCACTGGTGTATAAAAGCTCTGTTTTAACTCAGTTACCGGCTATGGGCTTAATGCCTGAACTGCTGGATGAAGTCGTTCAATCTGTCAGAAAATTGAAACATATTATAATAATCTACGTTGAATCTACGTACCAAATCTGTGGGTGTTTTAATGGTGCTCTACAGCAGACAGGATGACTATTAAGTAAGTGGAAGCACAGAGGCGAGATGCTCCTGTCCAGCTACTCATTTGATGATTTTGTTTTACTGTCTGTTGTGTGCTAGCTTTCTCTCTGCTTTTCTCTCTGGTGTTTTGCTCAGAGCTCTGTGAGGTGCTAAGATTAGTGTTGGTTTGCTTTTGTCATAATCCTTCATGTTTGCTGTGACAGATAGGTGAAAAAGTAGTATTTGTTCTGCTCCAGCATGCAAGGAATCCAGCTCAGACACTGAGGACAATTAGTCCTATGTTGTGGGATAAAAAGCAGACATGCTAAAATTTTAGGGGGACTTTTTTCCTGTACATGCTCCGGGGGGAACTCTGCATATAGCACTGTGGCTTCCTACATGACTTTTCTGTTTAAGATTGTTTAACTGCTGTCTGCCATTCAATTGCTGGCCTGTGGTTAGCTTTATTTCTCTTATACAAATACGAAGCACTACGCTGGCTTTGTTCCTTCTTTTTTTTGTTCCTTTAGTGTTTCACTTATATTTTAATAGTTTCATTTACACTTAGAAATGTTTTATCTACTTCTGCAGAGAGATTGTGAGTAGTCTGGCACCACAAAATGTATGGAAAGCGTAAGAACTTGAAGGAGGGTTCAGTAGGAGGCAGAATTAAAGGCTAAGGTGGTTTTGTGAGCGGAGCAGAGAGAGAAATTGGGAGGAAATAAGTTGCAGGAAAGAGGGGGGAACAGGGAAGGGAAACAATTGTAAGAAGGAAGATAGTATAAAAGTGAGAGAAGGGTTAAAAAATAGAAATGGGAATAAAGATAATGGAAGTACAGAGAATCTTGGAAGTGCAAGAGATAGTGTAACAGGAAAGAGAATAGTAATAAATTAGAAAGTATCTGTACTTTTTAAATTTTATTTGTAGTCAACATGATGACGTTAATGTGAAAGTTGATGCCACGTCTTTCAAAATTATTTTTCCTTTCCTTCCTGTTACTTCTGGAAGTTAGAAATACCACAGTAAGTGATAGAACAGGAAGGAGAAACTAGGCAGATATTTGCTTTCATGGATCAAAACAACTGCAAGGTATTAATATGAAGATCTGAATTTTCATCTATTTAACTTGTTGGCTGCAGCATTTAATAGGGTCTTGCTCTGGGAAAATTAAATATGTAAACTACTAATAACAAATGAGGCAACTAGTTAAAAATGCAACTTTTGTGTGAATGTATTATTTCACTGTATATGTCAAAAATAGTTTTTTGTCTGCTGACATATTTCTGAATCAACTTTCTTGAAGGAGTTGTTGTATTATGGCCTTACTGTAGCAGAACATTCAGCCTGAAAGTCTGCAGATAGAACATTTGCAATAGTGTGTAAGTGCGAAATTTTAAGTGATGAGCTGCCTGATTGAAACCAGAATATATTTTTTAGTAAAACTTGTTATTGGTTTTGTGTAAAGCCATTTTTACTACTACAAGGGGAAAAAAAAAAAAAGTGGGGAGGGAAAGGAATTAGGGGGTAGCAAGAAAAGACTGAAAGAACATACAGCTGAAGGCGTAACTTAAACTTATATAAATATCAACACTTTAAATGTGAATAGTAAGATCCAGCGTGGTAACTAAAATTTGGTTCAGGAAAGATGGAGCAAGTTGTCTGCTGATTTGGCTGGTATAACTAGAACAATGTACTTAGCAGTTTTTATATTGAAGATTATGTTGTGTATAAGTATATATTATATTATAATTTTGCTAGTCCTGTTTCAAAGTCTGCTGAAATCTCCTTGACTCCTTTTTACATCTGTCACAAACAATTATTTATTTTCTTGGGTTGAACCATAAATATTTGCAGAAGTGCTGTAATCTTTTTTTTCAAGACAACCATTTGAAAAGTTTGCCTGATGGACTTAAGTAAATAACAGGACTCTCTCACTAGGGCTATGAATCTATTACTTATGATGCTCTTCTTTGGTGACTCTTTCCATAAGCGGAATTTATACAATTAAGTTCGTTACTAGACATTCAAAGTATGCTACTTGAAATAAGCTTAGAGATGTACATCAGAAATATTAAGTATTTGTATCCTGTTTTCATTTTACTGTCATATCTCCTTTTGTCTTACATTTGTACTAACCCAGTCAATAAGCATGTATGAACCACGTCAACTTTTGCTGTTTCAAGAACTAATTGCATTTTTCAAATATATTTTCATCAAAAAACATTTTATTGCTTATTTGCACAGTACAACTTCTAAATCTAAGACACCACTGGGGTCAGAAGATAGTAGGTAGCCTACACAGTGTTTGAACTGGTACTCCAGTTCCTGGTTTCCTGAGGACAAATGTGATTGCTCCTATATAAATGTTTTAGATCACAGTGACAGCTGTGGAAATTAAACATAGCCAGCAAAATCTATTTTCTGTCTAGCTAAGTAAAGGAGAGGACAGATGAAAAAAATTCCCTGGGCGAATGAATTCTTACGAACAGTGATGAATCTTTTCCTTTTGCTATATTAATTTTACTGTATTCTCCAAAAAAAAAAGAAAAACAGTCCAACTTGGGTTTCTTTGTGTGTTCTTCATATTCAAGTTTATCATTTAAAGGTGAAAAATTTAGAATATCGTTCCTATGCCATGTTGTAGAACACATTGCAAACATTTCTCTAAACACAGGGAAAATTTACCCTTTAGGATAGTTTCCAGAGAGTTGCAATGGTCTGTGAATTGAATAGGCTTTAAAATTCTATGAAAATCTGGGGTTTGGGGAGAGGAGAAGGATTTCCAATTTCCCAGGAATTTTGTTTCTCCTAATCTGTTACGAACAGTGTTCTGTTTTCAGAGGCTTCAGCAATAGTAAGCGTTACCTTATCCTGCTTTAAAGTATCTTAAAATGTTGAGTCTTCTACAGAGAATTCTCTTTTTTTAAACGTAAGTTTTGATGCCTGCTTCAGAGGCTACTTTAATGCAGAAAAATGCAGAGTTTTCTCATCTAGACTATGTAGCAGTTTTGCACTGAGAAAGAATAAGCAGAGAGACACTGCCCTGCCAAAAGGTAAACCTTTGAGTCATGTTCATCACAATTTTATTTTTTTCCTGAGGTATGTTCCTGGCTTCTGTAGTTCTGGAGGATTCATTTTCCCTCCTAGCATCTCCTCAGGCTCTACCTGCATCTTCACCAAAGTTGCTCAGTCTTGACAACTGGTTTGAGTCCACTATTTGCACTTGTCAGAGGAGACTAAATGACTCTGCCTTTTCAGGTGGTTCTTTCAGTTAAGGCTTGGAGCACTTGAGCATGCTGTTGTTAATAAGCTCACACTGCTCCTCTCTGGGCCAATTCTTTCTTGTTTCCACAGCAACTTCTTAAGTAACTCCATCTAGCAAAGTATGCTTTGTAGCAGTTCGCTATTAGAAGTAATTTGATAGCCTTTTTCGTGAACTATACCAGTCACTGGGTATTTCTGTTTGGGCTGAAGACTCAAAATGAGCTATGGAGTGCTTAGTTGTTGCATCTGTCGTGATCCCCCCCCCCCCCCCCGAGGTGGGGGAATTAATGTAGGTTGTAGCTCAGAAATGAGGCTATGGTATATTATTTGTATATTTTAAAAAATCAGTATATTGTGATTCTTAAGATATATAAACTTTTTTTGTGGGGAAAAAAAGCTCTCTTAAAAAATTTTATTGCAAAGTAAATGGTTAAAACGGAGCTGCAGTTACTTGAAAGAGACAAATATACATTCATTATTTCCTGAGTATGTTGTTTTTATGGGAAAGCAAAGGAAGCAATGGCTGGGTGTCATTAAGGAGTAGCTAGTGGAAAGCGGTGAAATGAGCAATGAGACTTGTAAAGTGTCATGAAAACTGAAACACCAGGGTACAAAGTACCGCTTATCCTCGCAGATATGGATACCATATGGCAACATGAAGGGAAATGGAGAGTAGGAGACAAGAATCCTATTATTCCTCACACTTTCATTTGCTTGCTATTCGCTTTGGGCAAATGACTTAAGAAGTTGTGCATGAACCTTCTTCTGGCACAGTATTTATTGACAAGACACCTGTCTTCCCTGTCAGGCTCCTTGAAGTTTCTTTGGTGTCATTCCAGCTTTGGCACTTCTGATTATAATTTTATTGTTGTTTTTCTAGAATAATCTTTCCTTGACTGTTCCTAGGTTGAAATCTATATACATGTTCTGGTACTACAACCCTTTCTTCTCTTACAGCTTTTCACTTATTTTCCTGAAGAAAGGCGATCTGCTATGATTGTGTTATTGCTGTCCCTGAAATCTCTGCCTCCTCTTTTTTCCTTTATCTGCAAGTTGCCATCTCTGGACAACCTTCCACATCTCTCTCTTATATATCTTTGGAATCAAATGGACTGATTGAGAGTACTTTAATACCAGACATTGAAAGGATTTGGCTTCTGGAAAGACGGCGATGTGGTCCATGTGCCTTTGAAATGATTCATAGGAGGAGAGCCTTTATCAGCTCTATAGGAGCTGCTACAGCTGTGACAAGATTTTTGTCACCTCTTCAGCTGCTTCTTCCTTCCCACCTCCTAAACTACACACCTATCTACTGGCCAGAGTTTTCTTCACTTATAACTGTTTTGTATTAGTTTCATATTTCTCTGAAATTAACAGATCTTCCTTACAAATTGTTAAGCTAAGTCTACCAATATTCAGTACCGTTATCTTCACTGTAATAGTTGTTTAAAATGTCAATTCTAGCATCTTTCACCTTTGCTCTTCTAACTTCAGTTTTTGTGAAACTATACTTGAAAATTTCCTCTTCTGATGATGTCCCCCAAAGTTAATGGTTGGTTGTTAAGACCACAGCAAGAGTGTTTTACAACGTGCAAAATCAGAGAGAGCACGCTTACCTGCTCTCTTTCATTGTTACTTGCATTGAAACTTTCAGCTGTTTTGCCTCACACCATCTGAGGGGACCATTAGCGTATTTGGCTTTGCCTCCACCTAAGGTTGTGGAAATGAGCAGCTATTTGACTGTGTTACAGCAAGATAACGTAATTTTAAGTGCAGGTCCTTTTGTCATAACAATGGGTCCTATATCAAGAGAGAACAAGAAAAGCTGCACAGAAAGGTTGTATGGGAGGGCAGTAAAATCCTGCAGAACTTAACAGATGTTATAAAGGGAGCCCCTGATTCATAAGTTTTATGCTTCATGTGTTGTAACTCTGAAAATTAATGCTTCGTGTGTTATATCAGGCTGTTGTGGGCATGTAGTGGCGAAATTACAGATAATAAATAACTATTCTTCCTACTGAAGCTATATAACCTTCTCCTAATTTTAGCACCACAAAGAAATGCAATTTAGTGGCTCTCTATGCTATTGAGTTTAGTGCAAATATTTGAACTTTCCTGTGGTCTAGGAAAGCTGGCATTTTAAGAAGTATTTCATAGTTACAAAGATTACCATTACACCACTATAACGATTTTGCAGTGCTTTGCTCATTGGAACACTAGCCTATTTGTGGGGAAGAAATGTCCAAAAGACATCCTAACTTCTGCTCTCTAAAGAAGTGCTCAATATGACACAGCATTAAGGGATAGAATCAACCCAATGTATTCTCAATTTCAGAAACAGGGAGAAAACTGAAATACGAAGCTATTCCCACTAGAAACGTTGTAAATCTTACAAAATACTTAAGCTTTCCTCTTCGACATACATCAAAGGCATAAAACTTGGGAGATTAAAATATGTTTTTAATCTTGGTTTGATGAGCAAAACTTTCACTGTAATATTTATTATGAGAGGCTCTACTTGTGTTGCCTCTTCCCTTTGTTCTGTTTATATATGACTTCCTTTCTTCCAAAAAAGTAGGAAGTATCGCTTTCACAAAGCCGAAGGATATTGCAATGGTTTGTTCATCTAAGCTGAATCGTAGGCCCACGTGGCAGGCACAAACTTTTCTTTTATTGTCCTGGGTCCCAGAGGAAGAGCAATGCTTTCTGATGGCTTCCCATGAATGCCTTTCATTTGTGGAGGAGTTTCAGTGGCTTATGCTGACTGTACAAAGATCAAACAGGCAGGAAAATTGTGGTTTTGAGAAACTTAGCCAAGATCTTTGTTATTTTCTCAGAAGTTTTTCTTCTCTAACCCTATTTTTTAAGGACAATATTAGGACAATTAGTTGTAGTGGCTGACGGGAAAAAAGCTCGTTCTATCATTTTCTCTTTAAAATTAAGTATTTTCTTAGTTATTAGAAAATTTGTAGGCATGTATAAAGAAAATACTAACCGTAATTGCAGTCTGTCTTTATTGCATTTGGAATCAATGGTATCCAAAATTAAGCTTAAAAAAATATTGTGGCTGCTTGGTCCTGCAATTTGATCTGTATTGGGACACTGCGCCTGCAGAGTTTTGCTGAAATCACCCAGGTTTTTTTGCCTGGGCACAAAGGTCTGTCAAACAGATTTGATAATGGGATTTGACCTGTTGAAGTCTCTCTTGTTTCAAGAACAGTTTTTTTCCTTCAACAGGTTTTCTTAGCGTTCTTCATAAAGATTTCCTTTTTGCTTAGCTGTTAGTAAGCTGAAGTATTGGAAAGAGAAGTGCAGACCACAACATCTTTTTAACTGCAGCGATGGCATGTTTTGCCAGCAATACACAATTTTCATTGTGTTACTCATATAAAACCTCATCTTTGTCATACAAATTCAGTTTTTGTTGAAGGATTATTTTAATAAAACTAAAATGGCTTAAGTTTCTGAAGTAGAACACGTAGCACCTTTAGAGGTCAGATGTAGCTGAAACTTGAACAGCTGTACAACATGCATCCTAGATTGTTTTTAATTGTCTTCCCTTTCTCTAACAGCAGTAATTCTTGTTTATATTGTCAAGAACCTTTCCACTGAGCACAAGCGCACCATACTTTAAGGTCGCATGCTTAACCCCACTGCACGGTTACAATGTAAATGGGCCCCCTTTGTTTTCATTAATGTGTGAGGGGTGGGTGCAAGGCAAGGCTGTTCACAAGGCTTAAATAACTTATTGTAAAAGTGTCTTAAAGAAAGCATATTTTGTCTCCATACCACAGTTGTTTAGCATTACTCTTGTGCATCCAACCGACAGCCAGTTTGGCAATGGATTTTTGTGTGTCATTTTGTTCTTTTGACCTGTGATACTTTTTTCTTTTTTTTTTTTTTTTTAACTGAGCTAATGGATTCACCTCAAATAATACAAAACAAAGAAGCTTTTCCTCTTTCCTTTCCTGATATCCTAAAAGTAGTAAACAAAGCTGGAACTGCTCTTTTCCACCCAAAACCCTTTACATAACAATTTACCAGTTGCTGTTTGTGTGTTGATGTAGAAGTTTAAAATTAAGACTTTCTAAAAATGTCAGATTAAATTAGTATGCTCAGTGCTTTTAATCAGTTTAAAAATGAACAAAGTGTAGCCTTTTAAAATTATTTCAGGAGTTTTAAGTAAGTCTTGTGCTTTTCTACCTGTAGTCATTGATGTAGGGAGGAAAAATACTGTTGAAATCTTATGAGTTATTTTGATTATCTAGAACTGGCCCTGAGTCCCAAGATTTTGGGTGATTTCAAACCCAGTGCTGATTGTAATCTGTGGCTGGCACCTGTGGTTGTTTTTGTAGGCCAAAAAAGTTGAAGTCATGCTCTTAAGTGTTGCACTGTGTCAAAAATCGAGCCATTTTGGGGGGATATCTCTGTTCCAGGTTGATTGCTTTTTTAATATTTGGTTATAATTTTGGACCATGAATACAATTTGATTCATGTCTGGTTTTGAGACACATAAATTTATACCAGCACATGGAATGAATATATATGTGTGGCTGTGATCCATCCAATGCGATGAATTTGATCCAAGAGGGTTGTACGCAACAGTTTCTGTGCGTGTACTGAATGTATAAGCACTGAATGAACAAGGTAAGGGGAAACTATTATCTCTAGAAGATGAAGCAATAATACATGCTTATCAAAGCAGAACACTGTTCTGAATATGGCAAGTTGTAGCTTAGTAGGAATAGTACTTTGTTGGTTTTCAGACTGTATTAATCAAGGTAGAAAATTGGTTTTTGTTTGCCAACTTGCAGTTGAGACAAAAATAGAGACTTTCCTGAGGTGAAAACTCTTCAGTGTGAACTTAAAATACAGCAACCAAACACTATGAACTTAACACCGAAATGTTGTAACAACATGTTTTCACAAATGATTATCAAAATATTATTTTTCCTCATAATAACTGCTATGCTCTTAGGCTTTGGACAGAGAAATTTTGTCTTGGGTTTTAATTGTCTTACAATTCATCGAAACTTTCTGCATTCTTTTTCATAGGTATTATATATAGAGCAACTTACTATATCTAGTGACCTCTCCAGTATGAGAATAACTGATTTGACTAGTCGTAGAAGTTTAAACAGGATGATATTTGCCAACCTTGAAAGAAGATTATTTAATGCTCAAGAACATAATGATAGTTTGATATTACAGTAGTTCTTTCTGTTAATAAACATTTAAGAAACATTTTTGTGAAACAGAAAAAATAAATGTATACCATTTAAGAGTGTAAATAAGCAGTACAACAAAGATAAGTCTTCCGGCATGCAGTCTTCTTGACAACAGTTGTTGATGAATGGGGGGGGGGGGGAATCAAATATTGTTAAAAGGCAGTCCATATCCTAATGAAAGTGTTTTAGCTTATTTTTTTCCTAAATGAATATAAAGTTATCCCTGAAAATTGATTGGTATATATAAAAAGATTGCATAATAACATCTTCAATAAAAATTTAAAAAGGGGAAAAAAAAAAAAGAACGCAAACTGCAGAATCCAAATACTGAAGAGAGACACCAGTTTTTATCAAATGACGTGTTTTCCTCTTTAAGAAGAGAAATATGTATATATACCACATTAATAGTTTGGATGATTGTTCACATAAACTATATCTCTGAATGCTGTGAAGTGTGATTTGCCCTCTAGTGTTGTGTTAAAGCTGAATGTGAAGTAGATAGACAGTAACATTAGATGGAGATTTAGAGCTCTGGTATGGCTTGTCATGATGTATCTTTAAGGGTAGAAGTTTTTGTATGAGAGAACACAGGTCAAACCCTCCTCCACAAACAGCTATTTTTCATTTCTGCAGCAACCCAGGAGATCCGAAAGCTTTTTTAGCTTAGTGGAGAACATCTTCATTGTGGCATATACTCATTATGTCTGTTAAGGACGCTTGGCCAGTTTATGTTAATACATCCTTGACGTTGCTTTAACTTTTACTAGTGGATTAACTGATCCTTCTCGGAGAGTGCGGAGGGGATTAGTCAGCCACCTTTGACCTCTCTCTTAAGTTGGACTTTGCAGCTGAACTTGAGAACCCCTATCTTACTTTATGTGCCTATAGAAGGAAACGTTAGTGAATGGTAAGGCAGGAGCTGTGAATGTCGCAGTGCAGTGTAACAGTGTATTGTTACGGGGTGTCACAGAGTAACTGTGTTTTCTGTTTTCCCAATTGTATTGTCATAGTTTGTGAGCACATCGTGCAAATGTTGTATTTGTTGAATTGCCAGAATCTTCATCACATGACTTTTGTTTCAGAGAGTAATCGATGTGCATATATTCACAGTGATCTGTTGATCACGCTGTTTGTTTTCTTTGTTAGGCATGTGATGAAAGTTTATTTTCCCTGATTGAATGCTGTGTCATTAATGAAAACTGTCTATATAATCATTTTTGATATAGTGAAGTTTTCAAATAGTTGGCCATTCAAGCTTTAAATTCTTTCTCAAGTATTCATCTATAAATACTTGAATCTTCATGGAAAATGAATATGACAAATTGACAACATTTAGAACTTGATTAGACTCTAAAAATATTTCCAGAAGAAGTTTTTTTTTTTAATGCACTAGTGGTGACAGGAAGTAAATTTTAAAATTTTCTTAACTGATTTATTTTGCCCCTGAGCTACTTCCTTGATCTTTCCTTGTGTGTACTTTTAATTGTTGGGTTAATTAGTTGATAATCTTCCTTTTAAGGGTGAAAAATGAACCTTTTATTTTCTTTCTCCTGAGGAGATAAACTAATTACTGAAAGCTTTATTGCTCCCTTCCTAAGAGTGTGAAACAGAGCAAAAATCCTTCCCCAAAATCAAAATAAAGTGAAAACAAACCCATATGGGATATCAGGGAATATTAATGGAAGACAAGTGGTACTTCGATAGCATGGACTATTAACATGTTGGTATTTGTCACATCCGTATAGCCATAAAATCAGATCTCTCTGATGAAAGGAAAACATGGGCAGAATCCAAATCTAAAGTCCAGGAAGTGTAGTGTATAGCATGGTCTTTTACTGGAACACAAATTTATCAAAGTAGAATAATCAATAACTGGCTATAGTTTGCGTTAACAGGTTTATAAAGTGTAGGTTTTACAGATATATTTTATTCAGAAGAACAACAAATAGCAAGAAATGTTACTGAGTTCCTGGCATGATGGAGGTAGGCGACTGAGTGTCTCAAGAGGATGAGAACCTCTGTGGAAAGTGACCTGTCCTTGGAAGGGGTGGAGGTTTGCCTGCATGTACCATGGGTTAATGCTCCAACTCCATGATGACATGCTGCAGTTGAGCAGGATGGGACAAAAACGGTGACTACAGGTGTGGTATCTGTGTTGCATCCTGATCTGTGTATATCTGTATAAAGCGTATATGGCCATACACGTATAAGATTAGGCAGTTTACTTTGGTTTTAATTTAGGAGGAGGGAGGGGTTTTTTATTCTGGAAAAAAGCGTAGGTTTCTTTTGAGCCTACAGGTTGGCAAGTTTGATCCGACATATTAATTACAATGAAGCATTGCCTTATTTAACATTGTAGGTGTACCTGGACTACTGAATTCATTTTGCAATTATCTTTTTTCTTGTAAGGTTTGTGTTGCCTATATATACTAGTAAGATATATTCCCCTTTATCACTCATAATGGGAAACTAGTGTCCCTATATAGGTGGCATATATATATTACAGGGTTATGTAGCTTTATGCTCTAATAAGTTAGGATGACATGTGCAAAACTTTGTTCCTAAACATGCTCTGAATGGAAGAGAATTAAAAATAAGTAGTTGCCTGCCCTCTCAGGAGGAATGTGTATTTACTCTAAGTATTGCATCCAAAATAGTGACTGTACATATTTTAGGTGACTGTTTGAGTGTTAGATCAGTAAACTTCTCTGTATGTTCTCCTTTGTCAGTCTCCCATTTTTTTAATTTGCTAGTATATTGCATTTGTTTGTACATTTTACACTGCACACCCTCAATGGCAGGTCATCACCATTTGCATGGCCTATATATGAAGTGCCTAGCACATGTTTTTATGTAAAAATGTAGTTATGTACTGTAACAAAACTGGAGGAGGATAAGGCACTGAAATCAGATTGCCTAGTTTTCGGTTGAGGAACAAGGATCATAGCTTGCAAAAAAGTGTATTTCCGAATGCTGTTGTCATGATCAACCTCTAGCAATGGGTGGTGGTGTCCTCCTTGCTGCTTGACAATGTCATATTCCCCATACATTAAATAAATATAGTACATCAGGTTCTGTTTTGGTTTTATTTCCTATGCTCTTCCCAGCAGTGTGCTCTAAAGTCTTTTTCTGTCCCTTTTGCCATGACAGCTAGTATTACTACTGCACTTACATGATTATGAATTTTAAATCTTCATAACGGTGTGCCAGGGTGTCACTGGAGGTAATGAAGCTGTTACTTGAGCCAAATGTGACAAAACTTCATTTTTGAAACAACATGGTGAGAGTCCCATTCTCACAGGGATATCCACAGACCCGGTGCATTTAGTGCTGTGAGGATGATAAAGGCATTGAAACCCTTATGTCATTCGAAGATACGATTCAGCTGTATGTGGTTATCTTGCATATGTACTAAATTGCTATTCTGCTATGGCATGCGTCTTAGACAAAGCGTGCCCACAGGCACTTCTGGACATGTGGCTTGCTATTTCACTTGATTGCGGCTTGCAGCTTCTTCATTCTGCAGTGTTTAACCCATTCTGTAACTTGGCTTTCTGTGTTTTAAATTATTTCAATAAAACTAATGACGTTGGGAATACGTCCCAAACTTTTGCGCAACTATGTTTTTACAAGACATTGTGCTAGAAAGTGGTGTGGCTAAGGCAGTAAGTGGATTGATGGCAACAGGTAGTGACTTCAGTGATGGGAGGAAAATGTTGGTGTTCTAGGCTTTTCCATACTAAATAGATATTAAGATGTGCTGTTCAAGGAAATCAGTAATATGACATGTAATTAAACACTAAAAGATAGTCACTAATAAAAATGCAATAATGAATTCAGAATCTAGCACTCACTGTTTTCCATTTTTCTTCACAGTTTGGGGATGTTTAAAAATAATTTTTCGTGTGATATTAGTGATTCCAGTTTGTATTTTGAGTGCTACAAGGACCAGGTGTCTAGTTTGGAGATTTTGGTACAAGTTTGCATCTGTAAATATTTTAAGAGAAGCTTGTGTGTAGCTTAGCGTATTAGGGCTTCAGTATAAATTATATGAGTCAAAGCAAAACCTTGCTTACATGTAGAATTATTTCATTAGAATCAGTAAAATTATATGAGTATTTAATTCAAACTAGAGTTCATTTCAGTGTTTGTGAGATGGTATTACCTACTTCTGGCTTTGAAGCCCATCATCTTTTGCTCTCCTCCGTCCCCCCCAAGATTATTCATAATAGCTGATGATGTTAATTTTGGTATGCTAAGAAAATTATAGGGTACTCTTTTGAGTTCTTTTGAACACATAAGATCATTTGTTGTATGATTCTTCCGTGCTTATTAGAACTGCGCATAATTGTTGATGATGAAAATTCTGTCTGCTGGCTAAGTGAACGTGTACAGGTTGTACTCAGTGTGATTCAGTACTGCAAAACGTAAGCTGTCCAGAGTGCACATTAGTGAAGTGAGTCTTGTATTGCATCTTAGCTCAACTCATTTCAGCAATAGTAAATAATCACTGAAGCATACACTGCTGTGCAGTCCTTCAGAACTTAAGTGTTCGGCGTAACTACTGTTTGCATGTGACTGAAATGGGAAAAGGGAGGTGTATACAAAGGAGTGAATTGTAACAAAGAACACTTTCTGCTTCAGTTCTTGTTCAGAAAACATATGTTCAGCCATGCAGGCAACAGTTGGGGTAAAGACACACTGTAGGTTTGGAAACAAAAGGCGTGTTCTTTTCTTGCATTCACAATGTTTTCAAACATATTCACTTGTTAGGGACTAGCCTGTCAGCTGGATCTTCTTGCAAGTGTGATTTCTTTTTCCTTACTTCTTTCAAAAGCTTTTTCCTCCACAATGTTTTACACTTCATATAATCCACTATGCATGGTAGGCCTGCTTCAGTCTTTGTGCTATTGATGATTCAGAGGTGGAGGGGCCATGCTCTGGGAGAATGTGGCTAAAGGGTAACCTTTCACTCACCCATACATCTGAAGATGCTAAGCCACTCTTATTCCAAGTATCTTGAGTGGTTCGGTTGTTCTTTTTTGATGAGATGGGTTATACTTCACCTTTAGAACATTGCCAAACCGATTAGTGCAGCAAAAATATTTTGAAAGTGTTGATCTTTTTACTTTTTTTTTCTTTGTAACTAAGTATTGAAAATCTTTCCGAGACCTATCATAACAACGTTGAATCATCCAGTGAAAAAGATTGTTTTCTCCACTGGAAATTCATTCAGTTTTGGCATGCCAGAGTAACCAAAAATTACTTAGCCATTACTTCTGTTTGGATTCCTTTTTCCTAAATATATGGTTCAAGACCCTAGTATAAATACGCTTATATAGGCATAAAGGTAATGGTTCTTTCCAAATAAGCTCTGCCTGGTTTAATTTATGACCTTTAAACTCATATAGCTAGAAAATGTACTGCTTTAGCTCCACAGGTATAGTTAAATGGTACAACTTTCTAATGTAGACAAGACCTAAAGTTTCTTTGGAAATGTCTAAGTGATCTACTCTCTGTAGGTTTTTCTAGGTCGAACTACTCATCTATCAAGTCAGGTATTCATCCTTTGTTGTCAGCAGTGAATACCTCAAAGAGAGTCAGGGCTCCCTACATTTTAATGCGTATAGACTTGTATATAGAGCTTAAGCATATGTCAAACTTTAGGCATTCTACTCTGTAATTGGGTTATGTACTTGCTTAGTTTAGGTGTGCACCACTGAATATAATGGTAGGGGAGAATATATAATCTTTGTGGTAATGGTTTCACACCTGCAACTTGAGCCTCCATTCCTTTTACCCTACAAAAATACAAAAATTATGTGTCTTTCATAAAATTCTGTATTCCGTTATATTTTATTTAAATACAGACATAATATTTGACTCGGACAAACTGTTTTAATGCTGGAAGTGCTCTATCAATAACCAGAATAGTTGTGGAATTTTATGTTGGCTTGTGGATTATTCATGTATTCTGTTGGGGTATTAATAGTGTTAGCTGAATTCAGTAGCCTGGGAAATTACCACTGATAAATGTCCAACGATTAGGATTTCCCACATAAGGCCCCTCAGACCGTGAGGATCATTTAGACAACTAGAAAATCCACAGACAAGAAAACTCCATGTAAATATTTTCTGATGGAAGGTGCCAGCAAATACATCCTTGCCAACATATGTCAAAACTACCAGAAGATCTGTGAGGATGGGGATTAACTTTTTAGCACTGTCATCTTAAGAGCCTTGACAGGGAAACATTATTTAAACGTTTTTCTTTGACTGCATATGACTGAAAAGATGTTAACGGTAGATATAACTAATATAAAGCAGTTAATGATACTGACATATATTCCAAGTCTGCGCCTTTTTCTTTTCATTGAGCTCTGTGTCAGACATCCTTGAGAATACTACAGCTTTAAAATAAATTGTCCTTCCTTCTCAAATGAAATTTGATGATTTGTCTCCAGTCTGATAAAAGAAAGCACACGCTAGTATATTGCTTCTTTTCAGGAATTTTTTGTTTTGTTTTATAGGCTCTTTAAAAGTAAATTATGTTTTAGATGTTGCAGTGACTTCTCTGACTCTCAGGAAGAAAACAGTTAATAATAATTTCTTTCCTTTCAGCTCCCGTGAGCCTACCTTCATTGTACAGTTTGCATATAACAGCTAGTAAGAGTAGAATGTACTGAACCTTAAACAAATCTATTAGGATCACCATGGCAAGAAACTGGCAAAATGGCAGGAAAAACGAACAATGATTTTGTAAACCCTCCAAAGGTCAGAAAAAGGCTTTCAGTAAGTATGCAGAGGCTAGAAATCAAATCCCATTTCCTATCATAAGAAACCAGTTGTTTTAGCAGCAGTGGTTAATGTACTGTATGTGAAAGATTTAAGACTAGTTGGAAAGCTTTGCTTCTGTTTTATTAGGCTGCTATTGAAAAGCCAACAGCATAACTTCAACTAGGTGCTTTGAGATTTCTTAATGGGCTGTCAAGGGCAAGACACCAGGTCTGTGCTATACTAGCTCTTTCCTGTACATTAAAACAACAGGGGCCAAATGATCATATACAGAAGTATGAATTACTTGATGCTTTCTCTGTTCCATATGGTCAGCCATGTCTTTGGCAATTAATCATGTACAGAATCAGTTGAGTGCTCTCTGAAGCATTGAAGTCAACATTTAGTTGTACCTGTGCCAGTGGGGGCAGTGGGGGTTGCGAGCGTAAAATAGCAGGATGAAGAGCTGCTGGCGCCGAAGCCAGAGCAGCTGGCTTCTATAAACAACACTTTTTTCCTCTTTACCTTTTTTTTTTTTTTTTACTTTCTTTGACAAACGTGAGCCATTTTTCAATATCATCCAAAACATGAGGGTTGCTGAGTGAAACTGTGATATCTGGCATAGTGGATTAATAAACAAAAGGCAGAGAATTGGGTTTAATGTGCCCAAATTACTGGGTGATAACTTAAACCATACTGGCTGCTTCCATCATATCAGTGAAAATGGGTGCATTTCCTGATATTTTAAGTAAAAATTTTAAAAGTAAAGAAGAAATGAGCAGTGGTTTGTAGGCGATTACTAGGGTTTTTTATCACATAGAAGTTATGACATGTTAAATTAACATGGCTTAATAGATTTCAGATTCTTCCCCCCCCCCCCAAAAGGCACAGTGTTCCAGTTTTACAGAATTTCATCAGGATAGTTTTTGCACTAAAAGCAAAATAAAGTCACAAAAATAACAAGGAAGATACAGAATGACATTTAAAATTTTAGCCCTGCTTACAGATTTTACACTTTATGGTTTTCCTTTCTGTATTAGTTATTGATTATTGAGAGTTGACTGCTATATTAAAGTAGAAGTGGTTAGTAAAGATTCAGAAGCTTATCCTATTTAAACTGGTGGTGAGTAAATTAAATCTTAACTCAGAGTGAAAAATCTGATTTGTTGACCCAATAAAGTGGGACCGAGAGACAAACTGTCCCAAGTGCCACTTTAGTTCAGACTGAAGGCTAATTTGTTTGACAGAATACTAGGCTTCATGTCTCCGGCTATACAATGTTTCTAACCTTAAGTCTGGCTCCTTGAGAGATCTGTATTGAAGGAAGGAAAATCTAGCTTTAAAAGACTAAAAATGTACCAGTGTGGGTTTTGGAGTGTTTAGAGGTTGCTTTTTTTTTTGCTTGTTTGTAAGCATGTTGTGGTATTCACCCAGGATATACACAGTTAAGCAGGGTAGTGGCCTATTGATGTTGAAACATAGTTTCTTCTGCTGTGTATCTAAGAAAAAAAATATTATTGTAATCCTGTTACAATACCTAGGTTAGCTTTGTTAAGACTCATAAAAGGTATCTAATTTTGAGTGTGTATGCTGGATGAATAGTAAGACTTGGTTATAACAGTTTCTATTCAGTCCCCTGTCGCTGATATATTTTGTCAGTGGGAATGAAAGGAATATGATATTGGTCTCTTAAAATCTTATCTTAGCACCTTTCTTTCTCACATAATAAGAGAAGATGCTCTGATGGTTGTTGCCTGATATGTCAGTAGAGCACTAGATTTAGTTCTGCTGCTGCGCCAGGAGGAAGGTAAAGGGTATAGTTTCCTAAATACTATCTTTAACATAGAAGGCTGGATTGGCAACTGCTATATATGTGTGTGTGTGTGTGTGTGTTATAGCTTTGGGCTTTTTTGAGAGGTGAGTTGTGTGTTTGTTTTTAAGACCATGCCATTTGGAATTTACAAGGAAATGCCCCAAATACATTAATAGACTGTAAGGAGAATTGGGGAAGATTTGCTGAAAATATTACCAGTACTGCTTATTAAAGAGACATGCCAGCCAATGAGACAAGAAGTTGCTTCCCCCAAGTGATAAGCAATTTGTGTAATCTGGTTGCTTAGGTTGTCTAGGATATGTTTTTGCCAGCTCAGGAAGCAGAAGAAAGAAAGTTTCAACAATTTGTAAACATTACCACCCTCAAGAATCTCTGTGAACACAAGGATGAGATAAGACAGGCTGTAAGGCTGGTTACATTGTTTATTTATTCTACTGTCCTGCGGTCCCAAGTGTGCTGAAAAACACTGAGTCAGTGTTGAGTCCAGTTCAGAAATGTGAAGGCTTCACTCAGCATTGGGCAAAGGGGGCCTCTGCAGACAATTATCTGTCATTAAAGAACATTAAAAGAATTGAGACACAAGATCAGATTTTCTTTGATGGGATGTGCAACTATAGTGATGTTCAAAAGAAGGTCATTCCTGCCCTTTAGAGCAGGGGTGGTATCGGCTGGGTTTCTGATGGATTTTTATCAGTGTTGATCTGAGGAAATGGTTTTCCCAGCAGATAACATCTTTGACCGAGTTTCTTGAACCCTTGACCTTTATCAGTCAAGGTATATATTGAATCCCCTTGTTAAAAATAAATCCCAAAACAAGTTACATGGAAAAGAAAACGTTCAAAGGAACATGTTTTATAATATTATTTTACCCAGAATGCTGCTTTATTTGTTACAATTTGGGATTTTTATTGAGATGATAAGAATAGCAAGTTATTAAGAAATGCCTCTATAAAAGCTACATATCAAGCCCTGCACTCGCGTTCCGGGTAACCTTACTGCCCTCAGCACTCTTAGAAAACAAGTAAATCAGTTAAATTGCTATGTATTGTTGTTGTATGTTGCTTAATAGTACTATTTCACCCTCCAGGTAGCTGCAGCTGTACTCACAGGGCTCAGTAAAGAAGCGTTTATGTTGTCAGTGTCAAACTATGAGTTTGACTTGAACTGTGTGCGTCACCACATAAATGAAAGGTGCTAACAGAAGGCTGGAGCGATATAATTGTTCTCTCACTAAAAATTAAATTATGTTCGATTTCCAGAATTGTGATGTTCCTGTAGATGGAGGGGACTTTAGGTAGTGGAACTCAGTACCAAAATTGCAGTTTGGCCAAGCCATCAGAAAAGGCATTATGTGATTGTGAATACTTGGAGAAGTGGTCACCCATCTTCTCTGACTGATAATACTCTAATCACATCATCTTTTCATCAGATTTTAACTGAAAATTCTTTAGGAGCTATCAGTTCTCCATGTTCTATGCTTTGGGAATCACTTATTTAGGGGATCTGGATGTTTGTTGCCTGCAAATAACTATACTTTCAGCTTTGTGAGGCATAGCATCATTAAAATTGGGGCTTTTCTGCAGTCTTGGAGAGAAGTAGACTTCTATACCATCACCAGTGGATTTCCCTGTCCCATTGTGATTAATAAGGCCATCCAAGGATTCTAAAAGGGAAATCATGGTGTACTGTGACCTAGCTGTATGGCTACAGTCTGATCATCCTACAATACAGAGATAAGCTTTAGTTATAGTGCTGTGTCAAGTCTTGCACATGGTAAATAGAAAAGTTAAAGCCTTAACAGGTATATTTATTCTGAATGACAAGGAGTGTTCATTTACATCAATTAAAGAACGTACATCTCTTCATCTCATGTGAGTATGTTCTCACATGCTGAAGTCCCCTATCAAATCCTGCTTTAAACTGTGCAGCTGCTGGAAGTGAGGCTGTAAGATGAGGATTGTTGAAGCTGGCGGATATTAGAGCTTGTGGAAAAGATGTTGTAGGTCAGTGCAAAGGAAACCCATGTCAGGGAATCCTTATCTGAAAATGCTCTCTGGCTTTTTGTTTGCTTTGTAATGTCAAAGCAGGGTCAAGAATGTGATCTGTATAAACAGAGTTTTGAACATTTTGGGTTTTTACAAGAAAATGTTCCTTTTTATGTGTAAGTCACATATGACGGGGTAATGCCTTTTGGTAGGCCAACTGATAGAGCTGGAAGGTGGGGAGGAAGATGCTTTTTGCTCTTTGTCATCTGATGTTGGCGTAATAAAATTATTTTCTGTCTCTGTGATCCCTGTCCTGTTTGTCTCTTGGAACCACCATGGCGATAGCAATGGTACCGCTACTTTACATAGCTTAAGAAGTCTATAATCTGCATATTATTCTTTCTTGTGGGAAAAAACCCTGTCAGGCCAAGGATAGATCTTCCTGTTTTCACAAACTGAAGATAATAACAACTATTTATCTCACAGAATCCCCGGAGGAATTTTAGTGGGTGTACATTTGGGCAGGGCAGAAGGTAATGTGTATGTGATGTTGAGGGGGAGGCAATATGCCATGTCTTTTTGTCTTGTTGTTCCTATAAGAGAGGACATACTGGGAGTAGGAATTGCAGCTCTTAGTGATGTTTGAGTTGTGTTTTCAAACTCGCTTCCACAACTGCTCAGGTTAGAAACATATTTTTTGCCTCCTTTTCTGTGAAAAAACTGGGTTTGTGCAAGCATTCTGTCCATTCAGTCATCCTTCCCAAAAGAGTTCAGATACTTTGATATGTTTGCAGAACAGGTGACTGAAGGTTGGAATAGCAAAAATAATTAAGTGAATTTCAGTGGCTGGCTAAGGCGAGAAAGGCAAATATAATATCTTCACTGAAGGAAGAGCCTGCAGTATCAACTCTAGATCTCTGTTGTGGTTGGACTGCTGCACATCCAAGTCAGCACATGTGCACTGGTTGACATACGCGTTAATAGCATGAGCACCAGCATGTGCCGTTTCTTTCCCAAGCTGGCGGACATTGGGAAGCGTAGGGGAAAGAAGAGGAGAAAATGGTGGTCGAGTTAGTAGTTGAAGGCAAAGAGGGAGTGAGGGAGTTGGAGTTAGCTTGCTGGGTGGATGAAGGACAATAAGAAGATCTGCAGTTTCGTTACATCAGCTGTCGACACAACATTTGGGAAGGCCAGTAACTTTTAGTCTGCAGAGACTGAGTGTCATCCTACTCCACAGATGACTTAAATCCATTGTGTGTGTGTGTGTGTATATATATGCATTTTAGCAATTTTTAATTTATTCCATAAATGAAAAAAGGTAGAGTTTTACTACTTGTTTACTTGAAATATTTCATGATAAAGAAAACATGGGGACATCATTAGAAATTCCTTTCAGAAGATACAATACAAACAAGTATTTTCTTCTTTAGCTTCATCAAGGATCAAAAGGGAGGGGGAAATATGCCAAACAAATGCTGTATTGAGGGTAACATTTCTGATATGATTTGATACAAGAAAATATTTAGAAAAGAAAAGAATTATATCTCAAGAAAATGAGAGCTAGAATGCACAATGTCTTGTGTTACTTAAGGCAATGAGATTTTAAGGTTTACCTTATGTGCCATGTATATTGATTAAATACCAAATATATGGTGGCCATTTCTAACCATCATTTTTACTGTATTGATTTGTCAGCAGTGGAACTGTAATAAAAAAAGCTATTGATTTACTGTCCTTATTTGCTTATGGGCTTTTTATTAATATTACACATTGTTTCCTCTTTCTAGATTATAATTTTTATGTGTTTTTCCCTTTAAGACAAGCCTGGTCCTCTCTGAAGTTGGAAAAGAGGAACAAATTGAGGAACAAAGGAATGAAACCATCAGCTGCTTCTTGCTAGTTCTTATTGAGCGACAAAAGCTGCGTAAAGAATGGACAGCAAGGTGAGAAATTTTTGAAAAATAGTAAGATAGTAAAATTAGAAACAATTATATCGAATATGCTCATATAAATCCCCTTGGGGGGGCAAGTTGACATTTAAAAAAAAAAAAACCATTCAAAATTTTTACTGTTCAAATAGCATTTTTCCTTGAATGGATTAGTCAATGTTTCTGCTTCTGATTTCAGAGTTACTTTGTGGGGTAGAATGCTCCCTTACTGTGCTTATATAGTGCAGTCTATTGGTAATAGCTTGATAGGCAGCATACATATTTGAGGATTGGTGTCACCTTAAGTGTCCTTATATTGCTAACAATATGAGCAATACTCCTGCTGGCATGCCATGCTAATAGATACTCTTCTTGTCTGCTTTCTTTCATGATCCTCACACTTTCTCGTGGTGTCCTACTGGTGTTAACGGGGTTGTGTTGGGTGAGATTGGCATAAATGTACACATTGCTAGAGTTCGTATCATGTGACTGTTTTATTATACTTGAGTTCTTAAATTGAACTTATTGCCATGGTAATAAATCAGGTGATGATGTTAACAATTTTAAAAAGTTGTTTATGTTTTTATTTGAAAAAGTTTATGTTACTGGAATGTAGTCAGATGAATGCATTTCAGAAACTACAGATACATCATACTTCTAGTTTGTTCAGAAATTCTAGTTTCGTTCAGAAATATGTGAATGCAAAAAAGAGAATTTCCACCATATGCCACCTCGTGTCCTTCTCTTTAGCTGCTAAATGAGTTGACGTCACCTTTTTTCACATCTATTTCTGAAAGCTATAGATTTATACTCATTTAATAATCTCTTTTTTCTTATTTCTGATATTTACAGAAAATATCTAAGTCTATGAAATTTTTCTACCAAATGTACAGCTTTCCTTTAAACCCGGATGTCCTGTGCTTACAGTTAAATACAGTTTTTAGTCAAAAATATTTTTTAAATGAGATTTTGTTAATCAAAATTAGCACTTAATTGGCATGATTTTTTTTTTTTACCTGCACTAAATGTTCCAGTTAAGGGAGTTTTCCTGTGTTTTGTTATTGTATAATTTTGGAAAGTTCCTGAAAATTCTATGAGATTGACTAAAAAGTTAATTGTCGATATTGGATCTGACACTTGAGTGGCTTTGCTATTCCCAATAATTAGTGAGTGGACTTGAAACATCTTAGAAGCTTTAGATAAAAAATAAACATTATTACATAGTAGCAATTATTATACAAATTAGAGGCTGTGTTTTATAAGTTTGCATTCTTATGAGCATGGAATGTCTATTTGTATACTAATCAGTTAAGATCTCAGAGTGGAAAAGAGCTTAGTAAGGTGGGTCTACAATATTGTTCATGTTTTCATGTGGCTTTTGTTTCTTCTCTAAATTTTGAGGAATTTAAGGGATTTTTTGTGTGGGATTTTTTGCCTTCCATCACCATGCTTACTAAATAATGCAAATGGTTTGGCTACATTGGAAACAGGGGAAATCGCTTAAGGCTTTTCCGTGGGACACATGCATCTTTGTTGTGAACCAGAATAGAAAGCTTCCTAGACATAAGAAAAGGCTAAACAATTCTAACGAGTGGAATATCTTTTTAGTGTTTGTTTAGTTTAACAATGATTTCCTAATATACGAAGTCATCAGGAATCAGGGCAATCGGGACTCATTTAACAGTAATGCGGCTTACAGTGTTTCTGGCCTCTGCTCGCTGCTCACAATGTAATCAGAGGCTGGAGCCAGTGTTGCAGTTGTAGACGTAGTCTAGTCTCTGACACAGAAATGCTAAAGTTCTTGAGTGGGGGTGGGGAGAGGCACAAGCAGATGAAGTGCAGGCCTTCTTAAAACTAAACACCTGAAAGAAAATTTCAAGAGCATTGTGCCTTGAAAGTTCTGAAAGAAAGTGTCCTTTGAGTATTAAATATCCATAATCCTTTTTCTTTCCATTTGATGTTTCCCATTTCAGTGACCTATCTGAGAGTCTCATCCATATGATCTGCATAAACAGACTGTTACCATACACCTCACTTTACTTCATCAAAGCTTCAGCTAGATGTCTGGAATGAAGCACTGACTGTGGTAGCCATCAAGCATACGGTGGTGAAAGTTATAAAACGTCCGCCGTGGTACTAGCAGGGCTGCCCATGTTTTAGAGATCAGTCTATTGTGTACTTTGGAATTACATGAGAAAAATGTGCTTGGACAGGAAATAATTAGCACTTGTCAAAGGGCAGGCAATAGGTTACAGTATTTTGCTTTCAACAGGCTATCAGGGGATCAGCTAGATTAGATAATAGAATTTTTTTCCTCTGGAAGTTAAATACAGATGACTCTAATTACCTTACATTGTGCATTAGAGAGCACATTATGAACGGTACAACTTCAAGAAATTTAGGTCAATGAAGGGAGGGCAGCTGGCAAAAAACTTTACTTTGTACTTGATCTTTGTAGAGTTATGTAGGCATTCTGTTCTTTCATGGGTTTTATTTGTATCATTGACACCTTAAAAAAAACCAACCAAAAACGTGCTGGGAACTGTTAGTACAAACTGATTCAACTTTTAGAAATTCAGCCTTTCTCAGAGAAAGGCATATGAACTGTTTTGATAGGTATCTACTTGGTTAAAGCATGTCCGTGCATTATTTGCTTTAAGTTGTACCAGTGTTTCTGCATATTAATGAACTGAAATTACCCTTTAAGTTTTTATTTCAGCTCCATAGTCCAAAACACATGCACTTAGTGTTATGGCTCACTGTTTCATATACTTTTGACTCAAAGATGTCATCAGTATCTTAAGTATCTGAGCAGGTCTTCTAGGGATTCAGGTTGTCCTCTGTTGAGTGGTAGTGATCCAAAATACTTCAGGTAGGACTCAGTGAATGTCCTCTAAGTGTTAACAGAAATGGTCCAGAGTTTCTAAAGCCCCGGATTTGTTTATACTGCATGATAGTGCCTGATGGACAGGTTGTTATAGCTGTTAAAGAGCTGCTCTAGCCCTTTGAACTGACCCCTTCTTGACCTCTGCTTATAGAAGGTCACTGTTCAGCTTATAAAGTAAGGGGAACCTTAGATTCTACTGTAACAAATAGAGGGTAAAGGGAACAGCTGTGAATTTTGGACTAACCGTGCAAACCTGTATAGACTTTTTAGGGTCACTGTATGATAATGAAAATTGTTACCAAATTATATGGAAATTTAACAGCAATAGTGGGAAAGAGAGGGTGGAGTCTAATGCATTGGGTTTGATAAATGAAGTGTGAAGTTACCCATCTGGCTCTAGACAGCCCTCTTTTTCTCTACGAAAGGGAAACATTTAAAAATAACCATGGTACATCTAGAATCAATGACCCATACAGAGAGCTGGAATAGATCAAGATTTAATGGTGGCTGTGGAAGAAATTATCATTTGAAAAGTGAGACAAAGGATGAAAAAGTACAGTTCAATATCTGCACCTGATTCATTTTCAAAAGACCTTAATATTTTTACCCTGTTGATGATGCTATTGACATTTTTTATTTTACTTTTTAACTGGAACCAGAAAAGTTGTTATATCATAAAGAAACGGTTTGGCCAAAAAAAAATAAAGTAGTACTTGAATTTCAAGAGAGAACGTTGCACTTTTGCTGATCAGTAAATGCCCAAGAGAACTGGACTATAGTTCAATAAAAATTATATCTCTTATTTCTCCTAATAGAACTTGTATCATGTTATAATAATATTGTCTTTAATGCTTGCCTGACATACTGCACTTAATTGCTAGTAGGTTTTTTGCTATGTTTTTCATATAGATACATTTACTACCAAACTAATTTGTCATCAATAAATCAACCATAGATGAATTTAAAGGATAATGTTTAACTGCATTGAAATTATTAACTGCTAGGAAAAGACATGGTTAGTTAAACCATTACTAAAACAAGTCTTTTTCATGCAAAAATTTTATTAGTCCAAAATGGTTTTATTATGACACAGACTCTGATGTCCATTTTGCTGTTTCCCTGAGTAAAATTGCACAATTTCTCTTAGGGGAAATTCAGCCAGGTAATGGAAAATGTAAAGTTTTGGAGAAAGACATAATAAAATGGAAAGTTTGAGAGGAAAAATAAAATTATGATGGTTGTATTTTCATAGTTGTGCTACTTAGCCAAATTCTGAAATCTTAAGTTCTCTCTAAGTCGTCATGTAATGACAAATTGACATAGTGAAAACAGAATAAACATTCAATAAATAATTTGGACCAAAGTAAACACAAAATTCTTCTGGTTCATGAGATAAACAGCAGAAAAGTGTTAATTGATTATATCTTGTAAGAATCAATAGCTTAAAACCTTGCCTTATTGAAATAACACAATGAAAAAAAAAATCTATTTTATGTGGTCATTCTACAATCCATAACATTTTGTAGATCAGATCACTGCGTATTTTTACAATTGTTATATTATTCCATCTTTGCACAACACTTCAAGAAAGAACCTCTTACTCATGGCAAATCGTATAAGTTTCAGGTTTCAAGCCAAACCTGAGCTGTAATTCCTTAGCGTTTTTTGCCTTTGTCAGACCCCTTCTTAGATCTCACAATTTTGACGTAACAATGTAAAGGTGTGTATTTTTTTCTAGCTGCAGTGAACGCTTATCATACTACTGAGATAGTCTTACCTCTCAGCAGTGAAATCTGGATTATTATGTGGATATTTGTATAGAAATTTAAATTGTAAGTACTTAGTGTGACAATTGAGTCCTAATCTGTGGTAACACTGTTCAGTTCTATAATAAGAACAATGAAGAATATGAGAGTGGAATCCTAAAATAGTATGCATGTTAAATGAGATACAAACAGGAAGATTTTTATACATTTTATTTTCTGTTTTGAAGAAAAAGTTAATTTTTTTTTTCTTATGCCTTACCTCTTTATACCTTGAAATTTTAGATCGTATCTAAGAAGGTAATTGAGGTAGATTTTACTCTTTTTAGCTCCAGTAGGAGAAAGTGGTGTTGACGTAAAGAAGGAACATATTTCCTTCTGTAACAGAAGAAAAGTACATGGGTTAAGAAGTTAGCCTGGGCTATGGGAAAATTGGAGCAGTTTTTTTCCTTCTGTCACAGACTTTGTGCATTTTTCAGGAACTCACTAAATGCTAGTTTTGAAATGAAATGTGGTAATACTGGTTGAAAGACTGGTTGACAAATACTGAAGTTTTTTTACACTCTCTTGTACAGTGATTTTTAAAAGACAAGCATTTCCAGCCTGCCAAGATGATAAATATATGAAATATTGTGAACTCTTCAGAAACTACTGGAATGGGAGCTACACTAGTTCCAAAGATTTAACAGACACATTGCAGAGGTATCAAAGTCTGACAGAGAGTGGGGGTAGTATTTGGGTTGTTTAAAACTTTTGTGGTTGTTTTGTGTAACATTGGAATGACAGATTTTTTTTCGTGTTGAGGAATCCAGCGTCTATGTTTCTGAAATGAGTGAGGATCTCAGTACACACAGCTGCATGATCTCCAGTGGGTTTTTTGTAACAGTTGTCCTCTCTGGACAATATGTGTGTCAGCTGGAATGGATACTCAATAAGTTAGTTGTCAATAGACAAAAATTTTGATTCATCATTTTGGAAGTCACAGGGGAAAAAAAAGAAAATTATCTTTGGATTCTTTGATATTCATATTTTGTATGTGTGCATGTGTATGCTCTTTAAAAGAAGAAAATCAAACTGTTCAGCACCCTGTATGTAACCTAACACAGTTTTTCAGGAAGTAAATGTACAGTGTGACTCAGATGGTAATGCTGCATACTGTATGTTAATCAGGAAGGTGCTTTGAGGCAGGCTGAAAACCAACCTTGCAGCTTTCAAATGAATGGAGAAAACACTGCGACTTCAATGAAGTTGTCAGGTCTCCTGCTGTAGTTGTGCTTAGACATCAGCTGCCTTGATTGCCCTTTGACTTTTCTCCAGTTGCTTATTACCAGACTTCTTTTGCTTCTCGTGACCCTTCCTGTTTTCCGCCTCTGTCTTTCACCTGTGTTTCTTGTATTGGGGAGTCTTTCAAGCAGCCAGGCTTGGGATCAATAGGTACAAGTACTCTACAGAACAATGGAAATACTGCTTGATTAAATGCTGCTGTTTAACCACCACTATTATTTCCTTTGAAACTGTCTTGACCCTTTACCCTTGAAGAGACTTTTTGTTTACAAGCTGTGGCTAATTACAGAAAATGCTGCTTCTTACCTTGTGATGTCACTATATACACAGCAAATATGGTGCAAAAAATGTTATTTGGTGTAGGGACTTAAAAACAAATGGTATTATAGGGCAGTCTAGTAAAAGTCACAGAACTTCAGCTCTGTATGTGGCTTTTGTGTGTGTCAGACTCTTTCATTAAGGGGCTTCATATGGATTTTTTACTCTGAAGGTTTACTTTATCATTTTAGTTTAGTTTTAATGCTCCACTTCTGAAAACCATAAAGAGATGCATCATCCCATACCTGAATAACTACTGAATCAAAATTCTGTGACATCTCCCTTTTTTGATTTCATGCTTTTCTTCTTGTTATGTTAGATGGATTTTTCAAAAGATGATTCAGTGACACTTCCAAAATTGGCAACTGACACAGATTTAGTCCTTATTTATAGTGCGATTAAAGTTTCCAAAACACAAAGTGATAAAGAATTTTCCCACTGTATCAGAGTGCATTCGATGATTTTTTTTTT
This sequence comes from Gymnogyps californianus, assembly GCF_018139145.2. Classification (NCBI taxonomy): domain Eukaryota; kingdom Metazoa; phylum Chordata; class Aves; order Accipitriformes; family Cathartidae; genus Gymnogyps; species Gymnogyps californianus. The sequence goes on from NC_059482.1 coordinate 18,343,010, forward strand.
TTTTTTTTTTTTTTGGCTTTATTTCACCTGGACAGGCTTTTAAAGCCAGCATGGATGACATTTCCTTATTTATGTAAGCTTTCATGATTGCAGTACAAGAAAGATAGTTAGTGTTTTTTTTCCAGTGGTTTGACAATGATTTGCTCACTACTACTGGGAGACCTGAATGCTGGAAATGGAGATTATTGCATTTCCAGGCTGCAGGATACTGGAGATTGAATAGATCACAGAGGTGACAAATTTATAATCTGTGGAGACAAAGTGTTAGCCACATCATCAGACAGTAGAACCACAAAGTAGCATTAGCATCAGCTGTCATCATTCCTGTAAGAGAGAATGGTGTCTGCCAAAGGCAGGGGAAAAAGAGAAAAAAGCTGGGAGAATTCAGTGTGTTGTACAGTGCTCTGTAGCTGCCCATATTAGCTAAAGACCTAGCGTTATAAACTAGGGATAAAGTGTGACTGGTCCAGAGGATGAAAAATTATCATAGATTTATTTTGCTTTGTCCACTGAGGTTTCTTTCTTCTGCAATATCAATCCATACTTTCCTTTGCCTTCAGCAAAATGTGCTAATGTCATGCTATGTAAAATGTCCATAAAACTCCTCGCAAACTTAGTATGAACTAAAACTTTGTCTAAAACTAGACATTTAAAATTAAATGAGTCTAAAGATAGAATTCTCTCTTCTGTAAAATAATAGAAGCCTTATCCAAACAGGACTTTATTGTTAATGTTGTTAGTACCGTTATTGTCACAGCTTTATCTGTCATAAAGCTGAATTAAATAAATTTAATTTGGAGGATCTGTGTTAAATAATCTGTATACATTACCAATACAGAAAAAACAGAGGGTAACATAAAGGGTTTACCTAGCCAAATGGTGTGCTTATCATGTCATAGCGTGAGGCATGAGTGAGCAGATGCTTACATAAGTTCATGACTTAAGTCTTAAATGCTGTCAGCGTTGTGTTATTAAAGTTTTTCCACATATATAGAACTTGATGGCTCCAGGGATTGGTAATGAAATACAGAGCCTTTTGTTTTCAGGTCAGCGGTTCAAAGATGGTTGAGGTAGATACTGCCAAAGATTATTCCCATTGGGTATCTGTGTGTGATGGCCTACGTAAAATGCATTGGTTCTTCAACCCTAGTAGGCAGGTGTGTGTATCGCATAAAGCAACTGTTGCAGCTGACACTAATTGGTACCCTTGCTGGCATTCTCGGAGCAGCCAAAAATTAAATGGATGCAGAAACTGAGCAAGATGCTGTCAATGCTTTAAGCAGTCTAGATCATGGTTGTGAGGTTGTGATAAGCCAATGAATATCATGGCTAACTTGGCAAAAAGAGGATGTCAATCTGCTGCATTGCTCTACAGTTTGCTTGCACTCAAAGTTATGGTATCGTACACAGATAATCATATGCTGGTGAGAAAGCCATGGTAAATTACTGGACAATGTCAACAGCATTGGACGAGAGAGAAGTACCATCCACTGGGAGGTCAAAGAATGGGTTGGAGATGTATCAACTAATCAGAGAAACTAAGATGAACTGGAGAATAGAATTAGATCTACTTGCTGATTTTCATTACTAATGAGATCTTTTGGGCATTTTAACAGTTTAATTTGGCTATATTATTTGTTCTGTTTATTTTGCCTGAATTTTCAATTCTTAATGTATCATTGCTGTAGAATTATTAAATTATAAACTATGATGATGTTTAAAATAGCCAAAAAAGGAAGTTGGTGTTTCTTATGCTTAAGGTGTTCTGTAAAAACAGAGAACTTGGGAACCTGTTACATAGCATGCATTGTTTTCATATTCTTTGTCTTATTTTGGTAAATGACAGCAGCCCCAAATGGGAACAGTGCTTAAAGCATATGTAATAGTAGCAGAAGAAAATCCTACTATAACTTACTTGAGTAGCTTAGCCAACTGAGAACACTTCTAGAGGTATGCAACATCTCAACTTACTGGTAATTCACAATACTCATTTCCATATTGCTGTATTGTAGAAATTATCTAGCCTGGGTTTGTGGTGGAGCAGATAGGACTTATGGGTGAGAACGGTGTTAAAGTAACATCAGTGGGCATCAGTGATATAATTAGAAATTGAGAGAAATAATTGAAACAAAAAGGTATCTTGACATGTATCAAAAACATTAACTGAGAAACAGGCTCTCCAAATGCAGGGTTTGTGGGAGAAGCTAAGAAAAGGCTATCGAGTATTAACGTACAAGCAGTAATACTAGGAGAAGAGAGTATTCTATTGGAAAAGGTGAGTTCTGAGAATTTTAAGAGCTACTAATAAGAGGGTGTTCCACTCTTTTCTACAAGGCTAAGCTGTATGGATCCATCGGTTATGCCTGTGGATGTGCTGGAGTTAGATTTAGCTTCGAATTATGCTGGAGCGCATTTTTTGTACAAGTTTAGACAATAGTCTTAAAATTTTTGCCAGTTGTTTTTAGGCAAATCGACATTTTCTCGTTTTTATTTTTTCATATTTAGTAATGTCAACATTTGGTCTTTCTGAGTTCTGAAAAATTTTCTTATCAGAATTATTTTTGACCATATAGTAAAGGTGGATTTGAAGAAGTGCTCAGGAGATGCAAGGTAATCAATGTATTCACGCCAGCGTAGATGACTTGCTAGCTGTACAGCATGTTTATTGTCAGGCATAGTTTACTACATATAAGGTCTAATCATTTTATATTAGGCCATCCTGAAAGCATTTTTGGTATTTGCCCTTCTTTTTATATTTGGAGATATGGATAATCCCAAAGTCCAGATGTGTGTGTTAGGGATTGAGGGGGAGGTTGGAGGAGGGGAAAGGAGGGGAAGAAAGGGATTTGAGAGGTAAGAGGGTGCAATGTTGGAGAAGGTTTTTAACTGTTTTGCTTGCCTGTAGGTGACACTGTTGCATCATTTATCTGTACATTTTCACATATCTTGTCCAGGGACAAAAAAAAAAGTTTCATTAAAATAATTTGAGAGAGATTCAAACAGATACATTACACTAATGATTCCTTAAGCCTTAGCTAGAGACTAGAGTCTTAGATAAAGGTAGATGAATTGCATGTTCTCCTTCCCAAAGATGGCAGCAGTTTATAATATTATTTCTGATTAACTAGCTCACTAGCATTGCATCTTCAGTTCAGTATTCCCTTGACAGGCAAGATGCTAAAAGGATTGCTCTGCATGTTTCTAAAGACTAATGTAATAAACCAAGATGATGATACACTGATGAAAAAAAGAAAATCTTAATTTGCTGCTAAGTTATGGCTATATAAAGTTAAAATGTTTTTCTTTGCTCAAGTCATTTAAATTAATAATGTGTGCCATTAAGTGAAATCTCACAGAGGATTTTTTCTTCTTTGCCATTAAGTATGCTGGCTACAGAGAAAATGAAATATTCTATGAGGCTTGAGCAATCATCTATCTCTAAGCTACAGTGTGCCTGCTGCCAGATGTTCAGGTGCTGGTGCTGCTGCTTTGACATGTATATCTCTTCCAGGCAAAAAAACAATATATACATCAGTCCAGGTGCAAGGTGGCCTTGCCAGCAAACCTGCCTCCTCCTAGCTGTGACACTCATCCACTCCCCGTCAGAATGTGTACGTTAGAAGGAGATTGTAATTAACCCCTGGAAAGCATAGGTTCCACTAAAGTGATGTGCACAGTAATGATATTGTTAGCTTCCTTAATTTCCAGTTTCACCATCAATTATGCCATGTGTTTCATCCAGTTGGTGCTACCCTCCCAGTGTTAATTATAACCTACAAGACTGTTACAGTTAATTTTATGGCAAGCATATTGTCTCTTCAAGGCTCCACAGCAGCTCATAAATTATCTTGAAGGTAAAATGTAACTTGGGGAACTAGTTATGAAAATTCCATCCATCTCGCTTAGGAGGTGCAGCTGCTACTGTCAGCTGCCTCGCTGCTGCATTGTGAAGGAATTATGGTGGGTGAGGTTTAAGAGGCTAGGCCCAGGCTGTCACCGAGGAGAAAGGCTGTCCTGGCCCTGTCAGACAAGTACCTTCTGCCAATCCCTTGTGGTTTCACTTTGCAGGCAGTAAAAGGCAGGCAGTGCAGGTGGATAGTCCCCAAGCTGTCTCTATTCATTACTTTACAGAAACTTGTTTTAGGTAGGCAGGTACGGAGACCTTTTCACTGTTGTCATAATGTTAGGCATCATCTGCAAAGTGCAAGATAGATAACTCTATAAATAACTCGCTGTTCTGTTGGGCTGGGGTAGTGGAGAAAAGATGATTAGCACCGTAGACGCACATGAAATAGCTCGCTGGTTTGTAAAATGACTGTTAGTTTAATTGTAGCAATAGCTTGGTTTGGAAGAGCACATCTGTTCGCTTTTATTTCGCATACACAATACGAGGAGGTGCAATTTCACTGCTAAGTAATTTGTGTTGGAGTTTCACATTAAATAAATTAGCATGGGCTTATATCGGAATTATTTTTGACATCTCTGTGTGTGTGTGTCCTGTTTTTTTGCTGAAGGAACTGCAAACACTCATTTTCTTTAAAAACAGAGGGGGGCAAAAAAAGAAAAATAAAAATAAAGCAGCCCCCTACTCAGAAGAATGAGCTCGGCATTCAGTGCTATTTATATTTTTGTAGTACACTTGTATTATTACTGTAATGCCTTATTCTGCTCTTCGTAGTAATAATACAAGACTACCATAAAAATATAATGCCTTATTCTGCTGTCTCTTCCTTTATGTATTTCAGTAGTTTTAAATGCTGTCAAGCTTTGGGTGTTCCTTTAAGAATGAAACCTAAATACAAATCAAATTTCCTGAGAGGCTTTTTTTCTTCCACTATTTTACCTTTTGAAAGGACTTCTGTGTTTACAGTGTTGTTTCCTAACCTCGTTTACAGCTGGGAGGGCATATGAGAAGGAACACTGAAAGCTGATACTTAACGCATTTCCATAGGCAACCGCTGTGCAGAGGTGAATGTACGGACCCATTGTGAATGAGTAAATGTTGTGAATTCAATTGAGGAGAAAATGAACAAACACAATAATGAAAATCAGCAAGGATAATGCATCTGAATATATATTGTTCATTTGTTTTGACAGTCTTTGTTCAGTTTTAATTATTTTTGATCATTCATTATACAGGGAAGAAAAATATTTGAAAATAATGCTGACTTTGTAAATTGGACCTCATATATTTGCAAAGTGGGGGGAAAACGGCTGATCAGAGAGTGCAAATTAGTACGCTTCCAATGTATGTTCATTATTGTTTTTCCCTTGGAATTTACAGTAAATGTGCCTTGTGATATCTTTTAGAGGCCCATTCTTTTCCCAGAGTCAGTAATACACATTTCAGTGTATTCAGAGAAGAAACTCCTAAGTTTCAACTGACCAGAATCATGTATTTCTATTTGTTTAGTTTATTCGGAGGGAAACTGTGCATTAGGCATAGCCTTGGGCGAAGAGAGGTGTAAAAACAGGATTGCCTCAAGAGTAGACCCAGAGGCATTGCTTCTCAGAAGTAGAGTTCCTTCTTGGCTTCATCCTTTCCTTGTCTCTCACAAAAGAGATAGGGGAAAAATTGTAACTGTTACTAGCATATACCATTGAATGCAGGGTTGCTTCACCTGGTCATCTGCATTATCTCCTACACTGTAGGATGTCAATTACTCTACAAAGATTATCCATCAGTATTGCCAAAGCAATTCCTCCATTGTGGGGTACTTTACCGGTTATGATTCTGCATCGTAACCGGGAGGTATCTGGAGTTGCTGTAGTATAGTTCTCACTAAAGTTTTGATGAATTTGTGTGGGTAGAGAGGTTGGGGACGGGGAAGAAATCTGAGGTTTTTAATGTTCCATACTGGTTTCTAAAGGGATAAGAAGACTGCTGACTATCCAAAAATGTAACATTTATTTTGCTTAAAATTGTGTGAAAGTATCTGGATAATTGTTATCATCATCTCTTCTCCGATTGATTTTACACCATTGCAATATCACTGAGTTCAAGAGAGTTACTCTTGATTTAAGTTAGTGTAACTGAGAAGAGAATCAGGGCACAGGTCCTGGTAAATATCCTTCACATTTTCTTGTGATGGAATCTCGGACTTTTATTGTGACACTGCTGCAGAAAGACACATGCAATTGGAAAAGTCTTTATGATTTGTAATTTGGCACGTGAAATGGTCATTACCAAAGTAATTCTCTTTTAAATATAAGAAATCTTTTTTGTGCAATTGAATAAGAAAATTTTTTTTCAGAATAAAGTGCCTTTTGTTTCTTGGCTCTTGGCCAACTTCAATAGGAAAAACTGTGTTTGGAAAGCGATTGAACTATGTAGTATTGCAAACTTGTTTCTTAGGAAGATGGATTAAAGTAGCTGTAAAATAATGGGAGAGAGAACAACTTAGGAGTTGGATCCAGACCACTCAGTTGTCACAGGCAGACACATTTCAAAAAATGTTGCTGTTTCTTGCTTAACATGACTCAGTATGTGCTTTTATGTCATCAATCCAAGAAGAAGATGAATTTTCAAAATAGCCTCAGTATTAGGTAGTCATTAGGTTCCAAAAAACATTGGAAAAAAAAAAGAGGGGTTTTATGGCTTGAGAGTCTTATTTATGACACACAGAATTTAGACTTTTTTTGTTGTAAAAGAAGTAATTTAAAAGAACACAATCTCAAATGAAATATGTTTGCCAATTAAGTGCACTATCAGCCAAATTAATTTCTAGAATAAAAGTAATTTTGTAGCTCAAATATATTTAAATATCAAAGGGATTTAAATCAGTGATAGGTTGTGCAGATCAGTGTTGAAGCTTGGTGCTTCAAAATGTATAAAGAAAAAATCATAATTTTTAATATTGTAATAGGAAAAATGATTTTTTGAGTTTTCTGCTTGTTAATAGTTAATTATAAGTTCCAGTAATACGGGAAGACCTCTGTGCATGTTGAAGCTTGTGAAATCAATGGAGCGCTGCATGCAGTTGACCATTTGGTCATTCAGCTCACCCATGAAAACAAGTTATCAATACTGCTTCTCTCTCTTGTTGTACTCTAATATAATACGTTTTGATGGGAAATGATTTCTTTCTTTTTATTTCACAATATTCCCATACCTTGCTCTTTTGTTACTCTGAGATGGAAAATCACTGTCTTCACTGCCATTTCAGGGCCTTCTGATCTATTTGCCCTCTATGTGTAAGATAGCTGTTTTATAATTCACCTTGGGTGAGAAGTTTAAAACTTTCTGAGTAGGATTGCTAGGCTAACAAAATACTATGCAAATTTAATTGTGTGATTAAAGTTACATGATTAAAAGCATGATGATAATATGTATTTGGTTCCTGGCTCAACAGAAGCATTAAACAAGATAATTTCAAGAATGTATATAGTCTCTTTGAAGGAATATAGCTTACAACAGAGTGAACAGAATCACTTGCAAGTTTGCATTTTCATGTGTTCAAAGCAAGCTGCTTTAAGTATATGTCTGACTTCTAACATGAATTTAGGTGGTCTTGTTATTAGTCCTTCAGTTTAACCGGGCACACAGAAGTACTTTGTTGAAAGGACATATTCTTGGTTTGGTGGATTTGGACTATATTTAGGGATTTCTATCTCTCCACAATGTCCTTCTGTAAAAGGAAATCCTCTTCGTCTCTCTTCAGAGTGTTTTCAAACAAACCAACCAACCAACCAACCAAAGCAAACAAAAAAATCCCCCAAAACAAAACAAGCCCCTTTAACTTTATAAAGTATCTACATTTACGAAATACATAACTTTTCTTTTTTCTCACTAGAACCTATAAGCATATGCATTAGCATGCTAACATAGTTGCTGATCTTGAAAAGTGCTGACTGACCTTTTCTGCGGAATCTTAATTGCTAACTGATATGGAAAATACTAATCCTTCAATTTTTACTAATGTTTATTTTTGTCCTACAAAAGAAACTGTAAGAAAACAACAAAATGTCAAATATCAAAAGAAAAAAGGTTTCATTTTTATGTTTAAGTGTACAACTTTTTTAAATGTATCAATTATTATGAGGTGCAATTGATGATGAATACAGAAAAATAATTCTGTTTGCCTGCTCATTTTTTTGCTCAAAGCCTGACCTTTATTTAAGCATATTATTTTTCTGTGTCACGCAAAAAAAAACCCTACAAGATTTATTGGCGTTTGTATGGAAAAAATGAAAGGATTTTCATGTTTTGTAAGAAACTTAATACACTCTCACAGATGGCCCAGCTCAGGTGTGATTTTAATTATGAGATAAAACAAAGCCCAACACAGTAGGAAGTAGTCTTAATAAACGGCCTGAAGCTTTTGTCTTCATGTGTCAAAAAGCCTTTTTATTGCGTGATGAAAATTTTTTTTTTTTACTAGCTGTTTCTGAAAATGCTTGGAAAAAATACAAGGGCTTCCAAAGTTCAAGTGAGTTATTTTAGTCAAGTGAAAAATAAGAATTTTTTTTTCCATTTCTTTTTTCTTCCCAATAAGTTTAGACTTCTGCTGGCAAATGATAGAGAAAATGCATTAGTAATAATTAAACCTGCAAGGACACAAATGCTTTATTTGTAAATAAAATCATTTTGTAATTAGGTGTTGTCCTTATTTGTTGGTGTATCACATTGCTTAGTAGTAACGAAAACTGATAATTTGTTAAGCCTGGCTTAAACTGCACCATCAGAAACTAATATTAATTTAAACCCTGCTATGGTATTCAGCCTTCATTATTAAAACACAAATAGTATGATCCTGTTGTTAAATATTACTAATATATTATAATAATGTTGTACTGTCTTTCCCGTAGTGGGGAATTATGAGGACCTCATGTTAGGACCTCAGTGTCCTGACATAGTTAATTATCCATAGATAATGGTTTTCAGCAGTAGCTGTTCTGAACATCACAACCTCACTGTTACGGGCTTAATAAATATTTGCAGACTCAGGTGCAGAGCACCTACATACTCCTTTACAGAAGCAAACAGCTGTGGTTTCTTTCCTGTGCTATACATCACATACAATGTCTCATTTGTTGTGGCAAAGCTAATGGTGCAAATGGCAAGCTTTATGTCCTATGTTATACTGTGGTAATATGTTTGTTGCAGATATGCTAACTTAGCTTTCATGAGTCATCTGTCTTTTCTAATACAAAAATATCTTAGAAAGCTGAAACTTCTGGGGTTCATTATTTGAATGTCGTGTATATTGATAAAATTACTTAAAACTGCATTTTAGAATGTATAACCACTATCACCACTGATGCTGGAAGGTGGAAAACTATAACCAGATGGTTCACAATTGAATTCTGTATCCACGAGCTTACTTTTAGGGGACAGTTATTTGTAATAATTATTTCAATTATAGGACAGTGAAGAGCGTGAACATAATGAGCTTTTACAAGTAATACAGGTTAGGGAATTTTTTTTTTCTGTGCGGTTGAATACATCTCATGGGAGGAAGTACCCATAAACTTCAGGTAGCTGTGCATCACCTTAAATTGTGGCTTGGGATATTGGATGATTCTTATATAACATCCCATCCTTAATTGCTGTTGAATAATGGAGTGAAAGGAGGAAATGCTAGGTTTATGTACGTGGAACTAAGCCACATTCAGAATGAGGCATTCTAGCAGTGGTGTAACTTTTATTGTCTTTGATTAGTAGTCAGTAAGCCTCTCTCTAACCAGTCACAATAGGAGTAATATTTGAAATATTACTTAAATTGTTTAGTATTCAGTCCAAAGGAAAAAAAAAAAACAAACTTCTTCATATTTTTCCCATAGATTTCAATGCTTTCAACAAAGGCCTCAAGGGGAAGTATTTTTTTTCAGAAATTTTCCATTCTCTACTTCCCCCTTGCCCGGCTATCCGTGCATCCTTGGTCCTAATCCTTTTCCATTTTTGGATTTTAAGGATTATATTGTATTAATGCATCTCTCTTCTAGTCCTATTCATCATGTATTATGAGAAAGTATAATAGAAATAGTAATCTATAATAAATTAATAATGATGTATTTTAAGCTCTTGATCATGTGCTGACTGTGGGAGCATTTGGAAGACTAGTGTATGGTCCATGTTCTATAGAATTTATAGTCCAGTTTAGGTAGGAAAATGATCCTTGTCTGTCTTGTCCTGTGTGCATCATCCACTGTGATTCTCAGCTTATGTGATGCCAGATGCTCTACCAATATTTATCTTTTATATGATTTCTAGGAAATCAGTTATTGATGAGTAAGGCTAGCAATCATAGTTGCCTTGATGGGTGCCTTGACTTGCATGGATTGCCGTGAAGCATGCATCCTCAGCACTGATTGGCCTGGTCTCTGAGACACTTCTAACTAGTTTCTGGTTGTCAAACACACAAATTTTATTATACTCACCATCCAGCAAACTGTGTAGCGACTGTAGGAAGCTTTGTGTATCAGTGTTAATATTACCGTGAGCATTATGTTTCAATTGAAGTTATGGTTATGGTGTTGCTTATTCAGATACCAGTTATGGCTTTGGTACAAACCTGGAGGAAGGAGTTTTCATTCTGATGTGTATCCTATGCGCAGTAGATTGTCTTTCTGCTTGTTAATCCAATTCTGCTGATTGACTCAAAGTGAAACAAAAGCTGGCAATACTTGTCTGTTTTACTCTCACAGATGCTGCATTCTCCTTCTGCACTGGATGTGAGTAGTGCTGACGGCTAACATGTCACTAACATGGCCTGGCTATCTGGCCAAGAAGTCATTAATGTCAGATAAAAAAACAAAGTAAACATAGGGTGCTGGTTTTAAGTGGTGATAGACTGTCAGTCCTAAGTGTTATATTTTCCCATCAAACAGAAGATACAATGGCAGTGCTTGCTTCCCCTTAATTTTTAATGGTACAAACCTAAAAGTCACTTGAAAAACACACACATGAGTCTAGAATTAAAATTCAGCATTAGATTAATTTAACTGCAATTATATACCGTTTTAACTGAGTGCATTTTAAAATTTTGCTGGTAACCATTCTGTTGGTAACCTATGCCCCTTTGAGTCATTAACAAAATGTAACTGATCTTCATCTGGTTTTTTGGGGTGTGTGGGGGGTTAATCTTCAATATAATCAAGGCAAGAAGTTTTTGGCTCACGAAAGTAAATGTTTTCGATCCTTTGTTGTCAGACCCCACAATTTTCTCTACAGCAGACTTAGATGAAACAGAAAACTGATATAGTGAGCCGCTGGAATTGCAGTCTTGTAATTTAGAAATATCCATTTTATCCCTTATAATTTCTTCACTAAGATTCTTCAGTCTGAATCTGATATTGGTAGGAGCCAAGACAAACAGTAACCATTTATAGTCGTTCAGACCAGTTTGGATTTCACTAGAATGTAAAGCCAAAGAGTTCTTGGCTTTGTTTCATGTGTCTTACAAGGATAGAAAGTGCATTTAAATTGTAGTACTCACCGTAGCTGCATGTTTCTGTAACATCTGCAAGCTTTTATTTTCAACGTTATAAAGATGTGAAAATACTTGTGCAGTAAACTCTCTTAATTTACCAGCTGAAGAGCTTGATGGAAGGTCCTTTAACTTAGTAGAAATAGTGTATACAAAAAGCTATCTCCAGGCGTTCAAGCACGAGCTAGAATGCAATGATACCAGCGATGCCGTATGTGTGCTTATATAAAGGAAAGGGCAGGTGTGCATCTGTTCTGTGTGGGGCATTGCCCTTAGAGTGCTGACATATATTAAGAGTTTTGATCCTTCAAAATGCTTCTGAATGCACAGCTAACTTGCTGTGGTTTTAAAGAGCAAGTGCTGCAGCAGATAGTATTTGCAGGACCGAGCCATAAAATTGCTTTTGTAATTTGGCTGTTTACTTGTTCTAGAGGTATTTGCCAAATAGCTAGAATAGCTTATAGTGAGTGTTCCAGTTGCGTAGCACAAAAATGGAAAATATATTTATTTTGCTCCAGGAGTCTTAGTCATAGAGTTATAAAAACTATCAAAATAGGCTCTTCCCCTCATTTTAGTATGTTATTGCCTTACCACCCAACATGCATGTGCATGCATACCTGATTTCCTGGTATGTATACTGAATTGATATATAGTGAGTCCTTCTAGTAAGGAGATTTTGCCAGAATATCATTCAAAATTTGTCTTGTCTTGCCCTGTCCTGTCCTCCTGCATTATAAATAACTTGAGATGCAGAGCAATGGTATAATTGCTCTGTACCTCCAGAAAGGTCTTTTTAGTGTAGCTTAGACTATTTAGTCTACCTTATATAGCACTTTGAAATTCCTAGATGAAATCGCCATGCAATATATATGACAATGAAAAAAGAGAGAAGCCTCATGTTTGCAAAATCCACACTGAGAAAGCAGTATGGCAAAAACATTGTAGTACTGAGTTCTTTACAGTTGAAAGTTGTGAAAGAGTTTTGAATGTTGTTGTCATCTGTTGCTGAATACCTTTTGAAATAGATGTATGTAATCTACAGAAAAATGCCGTGACAAGCTGTAGAGAATGTGTCCCCCACCAGAGTGTATATATGAGGATAGGACCCTTCTCGTGTGTAAAATCAAAATAGGTGAAGTAACAGTCAGTAACATCTAGTTTAAATGCATGTCACAAAAATACACATTGCATATTTTTCTGTCAAAGACTGTAGTTCTTATTTCTTTGTGCAGTAGATTGTTATCTAGTTTTCTCTCTTCTGCTTCTCATAAGGAAAATGATTGCTATGAATTTCAACTCCCAATCGCTGAATGGAGTTCAAAGACCAAAATACTACTGACTTTCAGTGCTTTAAAAATCCACAGCAGGCCTTTATCCATATAAATGACATAGAGGACAGAAGTACTTGCCTCAGTAGAAAGTTACCTTGTGTGGAGGAAATTGCAAACCAGATATCCCATGAAATAGCTTAAAAATGTATAATTTTTTGCGAAAGCCATTAATACCAGTTATTAAAGCAGCTGGCCTAAAATGCACATTTCTAGAGTCAGGATGAAGATGACATTTGAATTTGTAGTCCATCAAAACCTGAAGTTTTCACAATGTCACTGCCTAATGACTCTTAGCTTTTTAAAATGGTCATGGGCATGCTTGCTACACTCCCATATTTAAAGGTCATATTGCCTATAAAATTGTATTCTATGTTCTCTGTTTAAGGTTACCTCCGAGGAAAGCAGCTAATCAATAAATAAACAGTTAAGGCCACAAGAATGATCAGAGGGCTGGAGCACCTCCCCAGTGAGGACAGGCTGAGAGAGCTGGAGTTGTTCAGCCTGGAGAAGAGAAGGCTCCGGGGAGACCTTATAGCAGCCTTCCAGTACTTAGAGGGGGCCTATAAGAAAGATGGGAACAAACTTTTTAGCAGGGACTGTTGCAATAGGACAAGGGGTAATGGTTTTAAACTAAAAGAAGGTAGATTTAGACTAGATGTAAGGAAGAAATTTTTTACAATGAGGATGGTGAAACACTGGAACAGGTTGCCCAGAGAGGTGGTAGATGCCCCATCCCTGGCAACATTCAAGGCCAGGTTGGCCAGGGCTCTGAGCAACCTGATCTAGTTGAAGATGGCCCTGCTCATTGCAGGGGGCTTCGACTAGATGACCTTTAAAGGTCCCTTCCAACCCAAACTATTGTATGATTCTATGATTTAATGGACTAGAGCAAATAACTGCATTCTGGATAACTAAATTTGGAAACGGTTTCACAACAATATCTCCAAATGCAAAAAAAAAAAAAAAAAAAAAATCAAAAAGAGTTTTGAAAGAACAGATATTGTCTTATATTGTCTTGTTAGCTTAGAGCACTCTAATTCTATATAGAAGCAATCAAATGTATTATAAACTAAAGAATTAATAAAGAACCTTTCAGTTACTGTACACATTTCACTCTGGGGATAGATAACCTTACGATGACCTTTCCACATCTGGGGTCAAGTACTAGCAAAAGTTGTCGTATTCTTAGACTTCAGCTGGGCTGGCATTTCTGACAGACGTGTAAACAGATGCAAGCATTGTTGCTAATGACAGGTGATTATAAGTGGCATGGGTGCCAAGGTAATTAAACTATGCCTTGACAGGAACATTTGGTGAAATGGTATTTCAGCATTAGAAAAATTGTTGCAACACATTTTTCCCTGCTAGGCTATAGACCTGAATATCATTCATTTTGATTCTTTGGCCATAGTAATCTAAAATCTGCTTACTGCTTTAAGTATAGAAGTATTCAGTGTAGAGCAATGGGCAGAAATAGCTAGTTGAATAGAGCTGGTACATATGAGTGGGGTTTTGGAGCTTTGAATTGAAGCATCTGCTTCTAGGAAGGCTTTTAGCATATAAAGACAGTATAAAAAGCCAGCGTGGAGGGACTGGAGATGTATTATCTTACTTTATGACAAGATAACGGTTATTGTGCCAGATTTATTAATGGCTGAATTATTGTGCTGTTCTTTGTCATATATTTCTTATTGGACATCTTAACTACTTTTACTGCTGCAAATAGTAGTTTCTAAATCTATTTGAGATTTTTTTTGTGTGAATGTACTTCACAATGAAATACAGATTATTCTCAAAGTGAAAATAATGGTTGCTTTAGAAATAATGTACTTAATATTGGAACTTTTATGAACTTCAGGCAGTATATGCTCAGATCTTCATGGAGCAGTTTCATAGTTTAAGACGACTTTGCCATTCAAATTTCTTTTGCTGCTAGTGAATAATGCTAAAGTTCCTTATTGATCTCGGAATTCGTAGCAACTCCTTATTTAAAAATAATCACTCGCATATTGCATGAGAGCTGTGGAAAAATATGGTTTAATCCTATAAATTAATCAAAATTGATTTCATAACATGTGAGATATCTAGTTTAAGGATATTTTTTCCATTATTCTGTGTGAAATTCATTATAATCCTAGGATGGAAGCTAACTGTTCACACTATTGATGTTCCTTTGGTATTTGCCTCAGCCTTGAAGCTATGAGTGCTTAATATAACAATCTCACGTAAATTCTGGACTTCCACCAAATTTGGGAGAACAACTTAATCCTGTTTATTTTTCATTCAGGGCACTCAGGATGGAAAGAAATTATTTCTCTCCACTGGTTGGTCTGGACTTCACTAAAGCAGTACAAGAAACTGCTACAAATAGTAGATTGTAGCTAATACAATCTTAATATTTGGACCGGTACCTAGCAAAGGGTCTTGGGAATCTAGTAACTCTTTTAGTTTAAAACTGGTTCTTAGAAATGAAATTTTAAATATGGTGAAATCAATTTTCACATCAGTTACTTGAAGAGATTCAGTTAAATGACTTGTTAGACACCTTGCTTCCACATTCTTATGAAAAGAAGGTAAAATTGAGTTAAACCCATTAAGATCACAATGAAATTTTCAATGTCTTTTGTTGCTTTTTCCCCCCCCCATCTTCCAGTCCAAGTCTCTCAGCTTTCCATCCACTATTTCTTGTAATGAATGTGCTGATAGAATGTTAATGTGTAATTAATACATTTGTAGAATTTTAAGCCCCTGGACTGAGACAGATTCTGGCAAAAATTTGTATGGTCCAAGGAAGTTGGCTTGAATGTATCTGATGAAGTCAAGTGTGGTGGTGGTAAGTGGTGTGCCTGTCAAATGCAGCAGAGGTGACCTAACAAAGTGTAGTAATGTCGCTATGGAAAAAATAAATTAGGGGATCACTTGTAAGGATTATAAAGCTAAAAAGTGGGAGGATAACATCGGTATTTTTGCATTTAGAATTTCTACGTACAGGAGTGTTTCCGAGGTTTTAAAAAGCTAGGGTGTTTTCCCTTGTCTTCAGCATATCAGAGGGTATGCAAATTATGCTTCCTGTTACTATTTGCAGCTTATAAGTAAAGAAACTATAGAAGACAGAAAAGGATTTGGATGCCTGTAGTTAAGGGAGGTATAATATTTGTCAAGCATATTAGAAATAAAATCAGTATTATATTTGGGTCCAGTATTAAGTGTGTGCATTTATACACAGTGTAGTATATAAGTTTTTCTAAGGGTTTTAATGTTATGTGCAAGTAACCTTGGAGCTGCCAGTTTGTTTTATTTCTGATGTTGCCTGCTAGTCCCTGAAGCAGATAAACTATGGATTTTTTTTTGATCTTCCATTTGCTAGACTTTCGTTATATTGTGGTTGCAGTCACAATGTCAGCACATAAAATGTTAAACATCACTGGTCTGAAAGAAGCTTCCATTGTCTTCTACTTCTGGTGCCTGGGGATTCTTTCTAGTCTTGCAGTGGTGGTTCTGTCAGTGTAATATGTCATGAAGCATTTCTCAGTAATGACAGACATTGAATATGAGTGACAGGAACTCTGACCGAGTGAAATGGGTTCAATTACCAGAGATGTAGGGTTACCTGAGATAAAACCAAATGGTCCAATTGTGCTCGTTTTTGACCCTTTGACTCCCAACTACCCAGCAGCAAAGACAAATGGCTGATTAACCATCCTCTAACCCTCCTTTTCTGTGATAAACTTGTTTGGATTTCCTTGTCTGAATAAAAATCTAAGTGTGGCATGTTTCTAAAAGGAAATATGATAGGAAAACAATGCGTACTGGTGCTAGTCATTTTCTTCTCTTACCGACACAAACCAGAAAGCTGTCATTCTATCTCGGAATGTATCTAGGACATAGTGTCCAGAAATCAATACAAGATAAATGATTGCTCT
This sequence comes from Gymnogyps californianus, assembly GCF_018139145.2. Lineage (NCBI taxonomy): Eukaryota > Metazoa > Chordata > Aves > Accipitriformes > Cathartidae > Gymnogyps > Gymnogyps californianus. The sequence continues at coordinate 18,359,693 of NC_059482.1, forward strand.
CTTAACCTCACCTTTCTTCTGCTGCAGCGGTTATGTTGCTTCGGTTCACCTGTAGCCAACCTGACGCCAGAATAAATGAGAGAACCTGCCATGAAAAGTATCTTCTTGGGGGTTTTTTGTGTTGGAGGGTTTTTGTAGGTTGGAGGGGGCAGGGGTTTCTAGTCAGTACTGAGTGCCGTTTTACACTTGTTCTAGTCCAGTGCCTACAGCTCCCAGATAGAGTTATAGCAAGCTCCCTAATTAAACTGTCGCTGTCTGCCCTCACTTGACTGCCTTTACAAAGTCATTTAACTAACAGACATTCCTGACTATTAAAGCTGGGAGCAGCATGTCTCCAGTACTGGAGATAAAATGAATGAAATTTGTTAATCTCCACTGACACTTGATCCTAGATGTTGAACTAATGCTGTTGCACCTGAACTTTTTCTTTATTGTAATTACTTCTCATGTTATTATTTCATATAATAAATTGGAGGAAAATTTCAACAGGTATTAAATTGTTCAAGTTGATTTATGGATGCTGAGTGAATATGACATTCATCTTGTGCATTCTTCAAAAGCGCATTTCAGTGGATGTTCAGAGCTGGATTCAAGGATTGCACTAGTAGAATACTACAGTAAGATGGTGTATTTCCTTCATCTGAAACGAATGCCATTTTTAAGTCTATACCCTTTTACTAATGAAGGTAAATGTTACCTTTGTGATTTTTATCCACTCTTAATTTAAACAAATACTTTGAATTAAACTTTAATACATTTTCAAATAGCACATCAAAAGAATCACATGCCAGTGGTAAAATTAAGAGGGCTCAAATTACAGAGTATAATTCAGTTCTGTTTGAAGGAACAAACATTTTAAAAAAAGATTTGTAGTTTATTTTCCATCTCCTGCATTTGTTCTGTGTTCTTTTTCTGTGATTCATAGATTCATAGAGTTTAAGGCCAGAAGGGACCATTAGATCATCTAGTTTGACCTCCTGTATATCATAAGGCATTACATTTCACTTGGCTGTCCCTGTATTGAGTCTAGTGATTTGTCTTTGGGTTTAAATGCATCTTTCAGAATGGTGTCCATTGGTCTAAGGACAATGGGAAGTGGAGAATTTACCACTTCTCTGGAATTTAATTCAATTGTTAATCAGCCTCACAATTTAAAAGTTCTGTTTTCTATTTGAATGCTTGGCTTCAGCAATCTTTCGGTCTTTAGTCCTCACTATAATTTTCTCTGCTAGACAGGAAAAAACCCATTAGTGTTCAGTACTTTCTGTCTACAGAAGTACATATAAACAGCAGTAATTTAACTTCTCTCTCTTGTTTCTGAACAGCTTGGCAGACTGAGATTTATAAGGGTATCTATGTCACATAGTAAGGTTACATGCAGAGCTGCTGTCTTGTGTTCAAGAAGCTGTATACACTAAATGTGATGTTAGCTCAAGGCTCTGCATCACCTTCTGTTGCATACTTTTAGGCCTGTACTTCCAGTATTGTGAAGTTTCTATGGGATGTTAGTGTTTATCATCAAAAAGTGAACAGCAAGCCAAAAAAACCAAACATCATCTCTTCCTGCTCTTTGGGAACTCTCGTATACCTAGTTGTACGGTTCATTTTAAAATCTTATACTTAACAGGTGGTGATTTTGAATGCTTTTGATTCCTAGTGAACTTTTACAAGTTCATCACCGTCTTCATCACTAGGTTGTGCTCCTTATTTCCAGGTCTGAGAGGCGTGTTTTGAACATTTCCGATTTTTCTGTACAGTGTACTAATAAGGATATAAATATTAGGAGGCTCAATTGACCCTGGGAGCTTTATTTCAGCATAATTTTTCTTGCAGGGTTTGGAGGAAGATGTTTTCTTAAAACATCTAAACAGTCTCTCTCTTCCACTCTAGAGATACTTTCTTTAACTTCTTCTGCTAAAAGCAGGTAATAATGTCACTAGAGCCTGACACTGCAATTTGTTGAGCTAAATCAATGGATATAACTGATTAATCATAGCTGGTTAAAGACCATTTTTTGCCTGTTGGTCTTCGTTTTAATATTTGCAACAACTCCTGTATTAAGTTCAGTGTTCTAAGGTAGTTGGAATCTGTTTCATGAGTATAAACGTAAGTATAGGGCAGGTTTTTCTCTCAGCTTGTAGGAGTCTATTTAAAACCAAAACAACCAACAAAAACAAGCAAAAAAAAAAAACCCACTCTGTTATTTCTTAAACTACATTAAAAAAAAATCATGCCACAAGATCTGCAAAAGAAAGCACTGCTTAATGCAAGTGTCAGGAACACAGGGGATTTACTACATTACTGTAAAAGGTACAGTGTATAGTCCCCTGTGTGGCTGCCGAAGTCTACTAGTCTTTGTGTGTATCTCAGGAGAAAGGGGTGGAACTGTGGAGTGAAATTTTTTTGTAGATACTGATTGCGCTGAAATGTGGTCCTTTAAAGGGTCATCTACCTGTAAAGTTAGATGACCTCTTGGGTCTTTCACTCCATTTTCCTATAGAGAGGCTGCTGCAGTCAGGGCCATAGGTTTGAAAATGCAATTCACAAAAACATCAGAAAAAGAATTTGTTAATATATTTTTCTGGTTTAAATAATAAAATTTTTAAAAAGAACATCTGTGATGAGGAGAAGCAAGACTTAAGTAAAAAATGATAAGGAAGTGAAAAAAATCATGAAGGAAAAATGCTTCCATATTTTGTGAGAGGGAGAGCAAATTAGAAAATTCCTGAAGTAAAGCAAAAGTACAGTTAACTTATATAGGTAGGACTTGGGTAGGAATACAAATGCTTCTATTTGGGACGGGAGTTCTTTCACCTGTGAATTCATGCCAACAGTAACATTTCAGAATAAAATCCAAAGCTAACTTCATATATTTCTTTAATGTAGTCATACATCTTCACCCAAGAAACCTTGAACCCAGAATAACCTTAGAATGCAATAAATGAAACTATCTGAATTTAAATCTCTCATAAAGTAAGTAAATTTCTGATGAGTCATACTTGCTTGTAAATATTCGCATTCAATCTTTCAGAACCATCTTCAGGACACCAATCCTATACTGTGATTGCTGATACGGCGAGGAGGCCTTTCGGTGCTTTAATTAAGGCCCAAAAGGCCTTAATCAGCAGATCCAGGAAGAGGATTGTGTGCACATACATCTACCTAAAGATTAGTCTTGTATAGTCCCTATTCTAGCATAACAGAAACCCTAAGTTATAAGTAACATTATTTCTTTCCAGACTGCGTTAGTAGCTTGATGTCATCTTAATCGCAGAGTAACCCTTCTTCCAGTTTTGGCTTTGGTCACGTTGCTGCCATAGTTTTTGGATGTGGAAAAGAGAATGCCAATACTTAGCAATAAGTATATGCAAGAATTAGTAAACGCTTGTAATAGTTGCACGTAAACTTTGACAACCATTTTATGATTTTTTGGTTCTGCAAGGCATCAGATGCTAACCTGTGTCTTAGTAGGCAGGTTGCATCCTATTTAATAGGTTTCAGGGCTGAGCATTAAAATGTAAGAATAACAGACTTTTTTTCTGTGCTAAAACAGGATTGTTACCTTCTATCAAGTGCAGTCTTCTGAATTCAGCTAAATTTTTCTGCCTTTGAGGTATTGATGAAAATTGTCATGTGTTCTAAAGAATTTTCCTTAATAGGTTTATATTAAAAGATAGTAACTGTAAGCCTTGGTTTAAATGTGAGCTACTCTATAGCAATTGATTTTTATAATTCTTCTTTTATATAAAGTGCTTGAAAGGGAAAAAATGTCTAAGCTCTGTGCAAGTTATTGTATTTGGGTTCTGTCCTGTAAACTTACGTCAATAAGGTTGATTAATCTGGAACTATTTTCAAGAGGTATCTGTACCCTCATTCACAGAGCATTAAGATTTCTTGTTTGTGGCATATCCTTGTTGGTTTAAATGGTGCGCAGCCAGTTTTTGCAGGCTTAGTTTTGTTCCCAATGAAGTCAGTGGCAAAAATTCTTTGACTCTTGTGGAAGTAGATGGTCCATCATGTAAAAGTTTAAACACGGAGATAAGATGGAAGGAATATTAGACTGATGGAGTAGGTATCTTTTTATATAAATGTCATATTATGCTAGTTTATCAAATGCGTATTTGAGAAGGCTGCAAATTTAAAAATGAGATGTAACTATTAGGTAGAACTACCTAGCTTTATCAAGGGAATAGATACCAATAGATTGGTTCTTGGAGCAACCCAAAATACTTTTTTACTGTAAGCTATTCTGGAAAGATGTTAATTAAAATTTACTGAATGCCACTGCATACATAGTATTTCTAGAAGTTAATGATACATTTGCATATAGTAAACTTTTGTGAAAAACAGTATGAAGTCCCTCTTTTGGAAGCTAAGTGACATAATTTTGACATTAATATTCTTTGAATTAGTAGAAAATAATCTCTACGTTTCCTTAGCACATTTAGTAAGAGTGAATTTTCATTTCACAGATTCTAAAAAAGTCATGTAGTCTTAGTAAAAGTGCGTGCTTTATTAGCACTTCTGTAAAGTTGAATTAATTTAATTAAGAGAATAGAACTTTTTCTATGTTATAAATATTTTCTGTATAACTATCAGGCTCGGATAGGACAAGTGAGTATTTTCCCTCATGGAGACTTTGCTCTTTGTAGGTCTGCAAGCTAAAACAGATCTCAGTGTAACTTTGTTCTGTGGGTATCCACAAGCACATGTAATTCTGTTAATTTCAAAATTCTGTTGCTTTAAATCTGCAGCTCTCATGTTTCATCTGTGTAAATAAAGCTCCTCCTGCAAGCCAGCCAGGAAAACATATGATACCATTTGCGATTGCAGAATGCGGCATGCTGTTCTTCTGTAATTATAATGGCCTGAGCAGTGAGGGGTTGGTTAGCCTTCCTTAACAGTCATTAATCTATCGAGTCTTAGTTACAGTGGCCCATCTTGGAGAACAGCAGTCCTTGGCATGAGGCACCTTGGGCTGTGAGTTTGTTTTGAGCAAGGGATAGCCTTGTTTGTTACATGCTGCTGCTCGCTGGTCCCTCAGGAGTCTGGGACGAGGTTTTTTCCCTGTCTTGATTGCTGCTTGCCCTCTCCCTCACTCTCTAGCTTGTCCCTTTATTTCTCCTTGTTGTGAAAGTTTCTTTCTGTGTGACTGGGAGTCTGTTTAGCAGACCATATTGCAAGTGAAGGTGCATCGTTTGTTGCCTGATTTTGGCAACGCTGGGCAGTCAGCTGGGATGTAATTAAGACTCTGAGAACAGGCTGTCTTCTCCACAGGAAGGGCATGTTAGATGTTGCTGGGATTTGGGGCTGTCAGTTTGGCCAAGGCTGGAAACTGAGAGCTAGGGACAGTGATCTTTTCTTTCATTTATAATCCCTTTATGTACAGTGTATGCACTTGGCAAAGTTTACATATAACCTAGTGGCTGGAGCTTACAAGCCAGTGCGGCTAAATTAGCATATGTTACATGTATATTTTAGTAATATTTTAAAGCAAGTGCAAATTTCCAAAGTGAATTATGCATGTATGACAGAAATAGGGTTGTGTTGCATTGGGTGTCAAATCCCACAACTTTTTGTCAAGACCGTGGATTTTACATTAAAAAGGCAGAGAGACTAAACGAGGTAAAACAGTTTTAATTTTTAACAGTTTGGTCCAGCCCAAGGAACTGCTCTCTGACAGTTATAACTGACATTTGAATAATTGGATTAATTCAGAGAGGGGCAAATCCTGTCTTGATGGCTGTGCTTGTTCTATATATTTTAACTTAGGGATGGAGCTGAATGGTTTAATTATTTAAAGGGCACTTCGTGCAATATAAAATACTGCTGTTTTGAAATTTTGGTCTAAATTAAAGGAGGAAAAATATTTGCATTATTTCATTTTTTACGTTTAAAGGCTTAAGGAAAAAAATTATGAAACTTACTGTTTTGTGCTTTTTAAGCCAATGTAAAGAAAACTGGGAGAGGTGGAAATTATGATTTGTGGCCCAAAGCACCAGAAATGGAGATGGGCATGATTTAGTCGACTAGATTCCAATTTTTTTACAGAAGTGTAAACCCTCAGTAATAATCACGTTACGCTGCAACTGCAGAATATTCAATCAATCAATGCTATTGCAAGAAGGGTTTCTTCCAGTTTTCTTAAACCAATATTAAACTCTTCTTTTATTCAGACTCTTTTTTTTCCATGAGAAATTTAGTATTTACAAAAGTAAATGGTTTTACTGTGCTGAAGACCAAGGGTAGGGAGGCTAACTATTGTCAGAGACAGTTTAGAACACCAGTTTGGTTCTGGCTGTTTACCCAGCAGGACATTAATAGTATTAACACTCAAGGAGAAAGTGTTGATTCACAGCTTACGATATTAACACCCTGTAAGTGAAGTATGAAACATGCCTATGAAATGCCACGTGCATCTATGGATGCATGTATGATTTTAGACAAGTAGAAGTGCTTTTTTAGAGGATAATGAAGTCTGCTTTGGTTTTATTAGTTTATTGAAATGTTTTTATGTTGTAAAAACAAGCAAATAACATCTTTCCTAAGCATTCCTACCTGCCATACTGCATTTACATATTACATCATCATAAATTCTGCTGATATAATTTTGTTTCCAAAAAGGTTTGTTTCGACAGATTTATATATAAAGAACCAAGTGAAATTTGAAAGTGTGCAAATGAATTCTAAATTTGTGTGATTAGATGGCGAGGAAACATATTCTTTAAGTTAATTTTGGACATTGTAATCTTAAGGAGTTTCTGTACATTCCTGAGATGTTTTATCATTTTCTTTGCAAACAAGGCAGTTCAGTTCTGTATCCAGACTAGCATTCCTTTGGGAATTCTCAAAGCCTTCTAAAATTACGGGGCTTTTGGTGTTGGTTTTGTTTTGGGTTTTAAGGTTTTTTTTTCTGGGGCAGTCTAAGGAAGTCCCAGGAGTGAAGTTGCCATCTGTCCTCTATATTAAAAGAACCTTCTATATTATATACCTGATGTTCTTGTCCCAGAGATAAATGTTGATAATTAAAAGGACAGCATTTGTCCTTTATTCTGAATAAAAATTCTTTCTTATACACAGTTACAAAACTTAGGAACAATTTTTAGGTTCTTTAAGCTCCTATTTTCTAGTCTGTGTCCCGCATTTTTTTTTTCATTCCAGAGGTTTGATAAGTATTGGCAAGTAAATTGAATAGTTTATTAATCTAAGCATGTGCATGTATGATTTAAGGAAGGCTTCAACAAGGCTGAATACAGTAGAGTGGTAGATAAATTACTGTTATAGATAAGTCTGTCTTGTGGTAGAGAGGAGGAAAGGCAATGGGTTGAGAATGAGAGATTTACTTGAGCCAGACACCTATTTTGGGATTCTTTCCTCCATAAAAATTGCAAGTTAGAGACTCCACCTTCCCCCTTCAGGAAAGCAACCTACTTCATTCTATGAACTTCCTTCCCCAACACACATTTGCCCAGGAACAGTTCTGCCTCTGTACACTTCAGCTGTAGCTCATTAGTGTCCATAGCTGCTCCCAGTGGTCCCTCCATTCAGGGAGTATCATAGTGCATGCATGGTCTGAATACCAAGTACCTATATTCTGAATATCATATTTATGCAAGTCAAGATTAATGTAAGTAGCGTCCTTGTTTGTTGTTTTAATACTATCTCCATTCATGGTTTTAATACAATAATGTAAAGAAGAATGTGTCTATCAATAAGAAGAGTGGAAAAAAGAGTGGTGAGATGTTGCTATAATAATCTATTGTGCTGCTCTCCTTCCCCAATGGTAAGCAGCACCATGCCAGGTCAGACCAAAGATCTTTCTCGTTCGGTGTCATACAATGCTGGACAACAGCAGATAGCAAAAGAAAAAAATGAGAATAAGGGAAGTATATAGTGATTCTCTCTCTGCATATTGATCTAGCCCCAGTAATTTGTGGCTAACCGAATTTCTGATGCAAAGGTGATATCTCTGCGTTTAATGGTCCTGCATAGATACTTCTTTCCAGTGAATTTATGCAATCACTGTTTATTTACATAGACTTTTAATAGCCTCAGTATTCTGTTCTGAGCAGTTTCAGCACATACTAAAGATTATGACCCCACCACACCCCAAAAAAACCAAAACACCCAAACCAAAAATCCCACCAAACCAAAAATCCTATCTGCTCTTGCTTGTTTGTTTCTTTTATTAGCAAATAGTGAAAAGTAATTCCCTAGGTAGGTTTGGGATGTTGGGGTTTTTTTGTTCATTCATGATTTTATGGAGTTCTATTTCATCTCCCTTTTGTGATCACTTTTCTAGGCTGCACAGTCTTTCTCTATTTAATCATTCTTCATACAGTCCTTTCCATATCGATCTTCTTTATGTCTGTCTTAATTGTAGTGTGTCTGCTCTGAGGAGGGGAACCAAAACTGTTTAGTTCTTCATGCTTTGGCATCTAATCGTATACAAACATCACCATATTCATATAAATGAGTTCATTTTTCTTCCTAGTTTGAATGGGTTTTTACTTCTAATTTGTCTAGAAGCCTGTGTATTTTTTGTGAATTGTAGGAATTGACATACACATGATTAATAATTATTATTTTCACAACACAGTAGATGTCTAGCATCTACTATTCAGATATAAAATTGTATCTTCATTTAATAGTGTGTGTCATTAAACATACAAGGTGGAACTGAAGTTAGATCAGAGTTTATTTACCTGCTTTGGGTAAAAGAATGAAGACATTTGTCGTGGTTTAACCCCAGCCGGCAGCTAAGCACCACGCAGCCGCTCGCTCACTGCCCCCCCACCCCTGGGATGGGGGAGAGAATCAGGAAAAAAAACTCGTGAGTTGAGATAAAGACAGTTTAATAGGACAGAAAGGAATGAAAAACAATGATAATGATAATAATAATAATATGACAATAGCAATACTAAAAGAATTAAACTATACAAAGTAAGTGGTGCACAATGCAATTGCTCACCACTCGTTGACCGATGCCCAGTTAGTTCCCGAGCCGCGATCCCCCCTCCCAGTTAACTCCCCCCAGTTTATATACTGGGCATGATGTCATATGGTATGGAATAGCTCTTTGGCCAGTTTGGGTCAGCTGTCCTGATGGTGTCCCCTCCCAGCTTCTTGTGCCCCTCCAGCCTTCTTGCTGGCTGGGCACGAGAAGCTGAAAAATCCTTGACTTAGTATAAACACTACTTAGCAACAACTAAAAACAGCAGTGTGTTATCAACATTCTTTTCCTACTAAATCCAAAACACAGCACTATACCAGCTACTAGGAAGAAAATTAACTCTGTCCTAGCCGAAACCAGGACAACATTTATGATCTCTTTGCTAGGCAGAATACTGGTGTTGAGATATCAGTGTGCCTGTAAAGGAACTTCACAAGTATCTGTTCTAAACTGAGGTTATATTCTGTCTGGTATACCTTGGATATAGAAAACTTATGCAGAACTTAAATTCAGGAGCCGTGCTAGCAAGACTCCTCCTTATAAATAGGCCGTTGAAGAGGTATATAGATCTTTATATTAATATTTAGTTCAGAAGGCTTGTTTGCATACAGTGACTATCATTTCAATTTAGTGCCAGACTATCAGTAATCAGTAGTTTCATAATGATGCTCAAAAACTGATCTCCTGTGCCGCAGTTCTGTGTATTTGTCACAAGCCAGCCTTTTGTTAAGATAGCAACTGTTGTTAAGTTTTAGCAACTAAAGATTTCCTTTCAGTAAATGTCTTTTTTTTTCTTTTTAATTATACACTAAAAATGTTAGTGATTTGTAAGGCAAGGAAATGTGTTAACATTCATTGGTGCTTTCTTATTTGCTCTGATTGCCACATGTAGTCAGTTACTAAATTTTCAGTTAATCACTTTGTTTTATATGAAGACAAAATACTTTGCATAGTCCTTAATGGCATAATAATAGTCAAATGTATGCTGTATATAGATCCAGCTATTCAAAGGGAAAGTGATTGACAGTCAATATGTTTAAAATGCCATAGCCCTGTGCCACCTGACAAAGAATGCAAAATGTCACGTGCCAGCCTGTGCCTTCTTTATATATAGGAAGGGCAAGAAATAAGAAAACTAACTTACTCGGATTACAGGGGAAGATGCATACACTGTGCAGCATAATTCAGGCTGGATGTTGGACAGGACATGGGGGTTGTAAAAAGTTCCATGGGATTTTTCGTGACCTTGGGATGTGATTTTTTTTGTTAGGCCAAATCTGCGGTCATCTGGGGAACCGTAAGTGAAGGCTAGTCTGGTATGTGCCATTGAATAGAAATGCCTTAAAATGACTCTGCATGATTGCTATGACTTTCAAATCTGAATACTCTTCTCAGAAATTTTGAATTTCAACGCTGATTGTTTGCATTATTCCTTCTCTGGGTTAAGGAGAGACAAAGAACCTAGATACCTAGTTCTAGGAACGTGGATGCATTTCACTCCTCCAGTTAGGGATCTTCATTCATATGTGTGTGTGCCCTCTGGTGGTACAGCACAGCTATAAATCCGGGGTACGGACGGCTCAGTGGTAGGTACCCTGTCACTACCCAGGTCATGTTTAAGCCTTCATAAAAGCCTTGATGGAACATTACAGGAGAAAAGGCAAACATCTGTATGCTGAGTTACTTTAGGGTTATTTGTAGATCCATCTCCACCACCTGTCCTTCAAGTCAATAATGTCTAAATTAATCTTAGAAGCTCTTTTAGACACGCAGGTTTGAGATTGATTTTGAATATCCTACAATGGTTTTGCAGTTTACATCGTGGCTCCCAGGATGCAAAATTTATCAATAATGGTCTTCCATTTTTCTTCGCCTGAATTTGGTCTCATCTATACCCACCTTCTCCCCCTCTGCTGCTAGGGAGAGGAGTCAAGTCCTGAAAGAGGAACTAGTAATTGTGAACTGATTCTTAGAAGGTCTCAGGTTGAAGAGGTCTTCACGATCAAGTCTTAATGTTTGTGTGGATTTACCTGCAACTAAAAATTTTGAGGGTTTTTTCCCTCCTGAGATATGAAAATTGTAGGAAGGAAATAAGGCAGTTGTGCACAGGAAGTGAAAACAGCCTATATGTAAAGTTTAAAAACACTGCAAAAAAAAGAGTATTTATATGAAAAAATATATATAACAGTTCGTTTGTGGATGAAGATGAATAACAAACAGAAAAACTATCATTCAAGAGAAAGATGTGTCTGACAGGTTGGATGTGTGTTTCAGAAGATATTGCTAACAATTGCATAAAAACATGATGAATTCAGATACGGGACGCAACTATAGGATACAGCATAACACACCTGATAATTGCTTCATTTCCGTAGATGATTGCTGCCTAGCAATTTTGGGTGCGGTGAGTTTGCTACTGACATTATGCACAGAAGAGGCACGTATTAGGTAGTGATAAGTGGATTATTTCAAATGTTATTCTTCAGCTTCTTAAGAGTTGCTTGTTCAACTTGCGATATGAAGTTGTTGGTTAGTGTATGTAAGGTAACAAACCCTAATGGTGAATGACCTTCCAGAGCATATACAGAATTGTTAGTCTCTTTCTTCTTAAAATCATCCTTTGCAGATTTTCTTTTATACAATATGCATCTATCTGATGCTATAATCTGTCTGATTATAGAAAACTTAATTAAAAAAAAAAAAATATCTTGTTCCCCAATAGCTACTAATGCACCAGGTTTTGTTACCTTAACATTTTTCTTTCATTAATATTGATTAAACTGTAGAGGGTTTCATTGCTGTTAATAGGGGGCACATTTTAAATTTTAGATCATTAACATTTAAATAGATTTTAATTGTTAAATGTAACAAATTTATGCAGGTAAAGATTCGATTTCTTCAATTAATTTACATTTACACCTTCAGAGATCTTTTGCTAAGGCTATTCTCATAAAACTTTAAGGGTCCCAGAAGGATCTCTCTATACTTTTATTCTTTTCATTTTATCCCTGCTACTCTCTCCATATTATGTCTTTGAAATTGCTAGGCTTTTTTCCATGTGCTGCTTAATAAAATAACATTTCTCTTAGCTTTTTAGGCAGAGGTTTGTTTCAACAGATTTATATATAAAGAACCAAGTGAAATTTAAGTGTGTGACTGAATTCTAAATTTGTTTTACAAGTTTGGGAATTGATCATCTTCTCCATTATGCCACACATGGGAAAAATAAGTATCTGCTTGTTTGATGTAACATGGAAATCAGTCAAAGAAACAATTCCTGGGAGTACTTTTCCATCCCCAGAGGTTCCAGAAGCCCAAATGTAAATAGGTGAAGTTAGTTTGGTATTTTATCTCATCCTTTAGAGGAAAATTCAGAAAGATTGTATTCTTATGTATTCCTTGATCTGCATCTGGCATTTCTCTGGAAGCATATTGTCTTGGATGTAGCCACTTTATATCTACATAGCATATGAACACATAGGATAAGTTTCTAACAGTTCAGTAAAAAGTTGCATGTTTTACTTTTTCAAACTAATAAGTTAATATTGAGTTGCATGGTGTCAAGACAGTATAGAGCAAGGACAAGAAAGATGGAGGTGAGGAACATCTCTGACTTATGAACAAGAGGAGGAATATGTCTTGCAATATTAAGTTTCACAAAGAAGGAAGACAAATTTCTTCATTTCCTTAGAAACAGCCTGATCAGCTCATAATTGCATACGTATGCTCCCAAATAAATTACTAGCAAAGATTAAATGTAACACATTTTACGTTACTGTATGTTCATTGTGTGTCGTGAAGTAATTTTCTGAATTCCCTAACCCAACATGCAAAAACAGGGACTCAAGGGATTGTAGAAGATGGATCAGTCATTTAAAGTTTTTAAGTTGATAAGAAATTTGCAAAGAGATATCAGGGACATGATGTGAGTTTGACAGTGGGGTCAAATCAATAGACAGGAAAGGGTTTATTATGTTGGAAAGGAAAAGTTAATACATTCCATATGAAGGAACTAGTTATTTGAAGAGATGAGTGGACCGAGAATGGCTTATGGGAGGAGAAGGACCTGCTAGAAGACATGTGGAAGGGAATATCAAATGAATCTTAAATGCTCAGACACAAACAGATTTCAAGGATTGTGGGCACAGCAAGATTAAGGGCAATAAAGATGTGAAGGAGAATGGAAATGGGAAAGGCTCTAAATTTTCAAGGAAAGTATTGCCATGTTTGGTGGAAGCGATTTCTGTGGACAAAAGGTGGTCCAAGCTGAGGTGATCAGAAAGGAAGTTGAGAGGAACTTGACACAATGGTAGTAAACTTGACATTCAATGCATATAGGAGGAATAAAAATTGAAGTAAAGATTGAAAAGGAAGTGGAGATCTAAAATGCCAGGGTGTTTTTTCTCATGATAATAAACATCAGTGTTTTGGGAGGGCTTTGCCAATAAGGAGTGAAAAGATGAGCGAGAGAAAAGAGAAGGAAAGATGGGGAAAAAAAGGGCTTGAACATGAAGGGGGAAGCTAGTAGTTAGCTGACATAAAATACGATCAAAAGGACACACTACTGGAGTATACTGACCATTAAGGAACAAAAGTGTATACATATCTTGAGGGTAACTTGACTTGTTCTTGTGTTATGAAAGGCAGCTTGTGTCAGGAGGTGGAGTGTTTTTCTTGGTAGTGATTTATCCTGTCAGACAGTATTGATTTTAATTGTGTAGAAGGTATTACAGAAAAAAAATGGCAGCTCCACTGTGCTGGCGCTTACTGATTCATGGTTAACAAATTTCTATGCGGAACTGTTGGCTTCCGTTCTGGCAGCATTCAGAAGTGTAATTATTGTTTGTGAGACAGAGAAACTCACTTGAAAGTGTGACGACTTGGTAATGGGAAAAAAAAAAAAATTCTTCACTGAGTCAGTTTTTTTTACTTTCTGATAATCATAGTCTTCTATATGGCCCCCTCCAAATAAAAAAGTTACAGAGCTATATATAATAGAGGAAATAGAGCTAAGTTGGAAAGTGATGTAAATTATCTCAAAGCATAAAAACAATTCAAAACAAAGGATATTTCCCTCACAGACAAGAATATAAAAAAGTGTTTCTTCAGCATTTCAGTGAAGAATTTGCGTTTCCATGTTTATGATTCTACATCTGTCCATCACCAAATGCACACATGATTTTATGCCTTTGATTCTGAGTTTAAGACAGGAGAAGATAATCTGATTTCCAAGAAGAGAAGTCTTTCATATTAGAACATCATGTTAGTCTTGGGCTTCTGCTAATGTGAAAATAAGAATATTTACTGCTGAGGGACTGAGATCTACACATAAAATATCTATGAAGGAAATAAATATTTAAAAACACAAGCACTAAAGTTCTATTGGCCCTTCAAAATAGGGTCGGAGGCTGGTTCCTCCTTTAGAAGTGTCAGTGTTCTAATGCGTATTACTGCATACACTGAACCTTTCATGGTAAAGTAACTACTGTTGCTTTTTTCCAATGGAAAAAACACACAGAATTCTTTTTTATTTCAAAAGATCACAAGATTTCTATAAATAGTAATATAGGGCTTCAGTATTATGCAAAAATGGAAGTTTTCAGAAAGGTGATTCAGTCTATCCAGACCGCACAGAAGAGACCACCAGAATAACATCTGCCTGGCAAGTTAATTCATGTTTCTTTTAATGAAGATAATTTCTTTAAAATGAGCAAGAAAAAGCCGTGCTTCTGCAAGACAAATGTATCTTTTTTCCAGCTGATCCATATCTAATACCAAAGCATGTAAAAATGTACTTCAGCCTATGTGTACTTAGCCTTAGTGCGCAAAAGGAGAGGTGTGCAACATTATTTATTTGGAAGCCAGGAATTTCTGCAATCTCAGCAGCCTACTATCGTCAGCTAAGACTCCTGTTGGTTCTAGGTAGCATAAAGGATGCAGAAGGAGACCAAACCTTTGCTTCAAAACCTTCTTGCACCTAATGTTGGTGAGGTTATTTGATCTATTTTTAAGATAGACTACTAATAATAGGACTTTCCAGTAGTCCTATTCCCTTCCAACGTACAATGGCAACAGGGAGTACTCAGATCTACTTCCTGACTTTGCATATTCCCCCGAATTGGTTTGTGTCTGAACAGTAGAATATGTTTTGGTTTCAACTTTTGGTTTCAAGGTCAAATTTCTGTACAGAATCAAAGTGTATATTATGCATTAAGTAACTGTCTGTAAATATTAAACCTCTGGTAGTGATGTCTGGATGCATAAACGCAAGAGAAGAGTAGACCATTAATAAAACAGAAATGAAGGAATATAGATTTTGAGGACCCTAAATGGGAATTTAACTTGGGTCCTGAGCTCGACACATACTGAGTAACTGTAATTAAATGCTGAGCAATCTGAACTTCTGTTGACCTGGTTGGGAGCTGAAGTTGTTTCAAATGTGTCTCCTATCACTTTAACAACCCCCAAGTTTCTGTTGCAAATTACATATGGTTTTGTGTAAGTGGGAAGGTTAAATAGCTTGTGCTCTTTACTTAACTTGCTCTCCTGCCTTCAGACCGCTGGTAGATGAAACACATGTTCAGCTGTGCTATTCCTTAGAATTTGCTATAATTCAAGATTAAAATTCCAAGACAAATAATGAGAGGACAAGAGGTGTGGTTTGTCAGGGAGTGGCTACCTCAAGTCAAACTGGAATCTGGTTAGATTGCCGCTGCTTGTGGTGTCAACAAAACAATCTCATAGAAAAAAGTAATTCCTAGATGGAATTTGAATGTTTGTAGATACTCTTTTTAAGCAAATAATAACTTTAGAGAACATATGTATATGCATATGCAAAACAAACAGTGTGGGTTGCGAAAACTGGTGCTTGAATTTCCTACTAAAATGTTTTAAGGGGATTTGTTAGGGTCTGCCAGATTAGGGGAAAACAGAATCATAAATTCAGGTGTTTTATAACTAATTATCTAAGAGGCAACTAAATAAAATTAAGATCTCAGGAAAAGTGAAAATAACGTGAATTTGAACATTTCAATAAGTTCCTTGGTGCTGAAGAGCTGCTACCTCTATCACTTCGTTGTGCAAAAGTTATGTGTGGGAGTGTCATTGTCTTTTCTTTTTTTAACAAAGCAGCAAGCGCCCATCGTTCTTGCCCCAATGTGTTTCTAAAGAGGATGAAGTTTAATTCAAGTCAACCAGTAATAAGTTGCCTACAGGTACTGAAGGTGTCAGTTTAACTTGAATGTTTAGATCGGCATTATTCTGAAAAAATACTCAATAATATCCTTAACAGTTTATTTAATATAAAAATAATTTGTTGGAAAAAATTGACATGCTTTTGCACGCTCCTACAAAGCTCTCCTTATCAGGTTGCTGAACCTTCATCAGTCGTACGCAACCTACCAAATAAACAGAAATGTAATAGGATACAAAGAACAGTCTCTAGCAAAGTGTAGATGTACACACAAACCCTACATAATAGCTGCTTCATGACAGTAGATACACATTTCACTATCTTACATCCACCTACAAAAGTCTGTCCAATTGGCTTGGAAAGACAAGCACGCGGAAGGCCAACTCTATAAAATATGAAGTGTGAACAAATAAAGTAATTAAAAGATAGGATTTATGGCAGATAAAAATCTATGATTGCTTTTTCCCTAAAGTGGTACTCTAATGGAAGTCACAGCTATTTGCATGTAATGGAAATATATTAATACAAAATATTACCACTATCTTAAGTTCCTGAGAGTGACAGCAGGAATACAGAAACCTGCATTTGTACTTCCTTTTCCTGACTATCTCACATATGTTTAAATGTGCCTTACCAATACAAGTCATCTTTTTGTATTTGTGTCCAGGCTTTGAAATTTTAGCCCTTTCTGGTAAATATGTTTGAATGAAAATTCGATTTATTTTCCCTTCTTTAAAGACCCAGGAGAGTTGATTCTAGTCTTTCCACTGTACTCACTATATTTTGATTAGTCCCCCAAATTTAGCTCTGGTGAACATATATTTGCATAGAGAGAAATAGAAATAAATATGGTATCTCTTCTGAAGACGGCAGGTCTCTGCTAAAAATAAAAAAAGCACACTTTGATTGCACTGTTAGGACATGATTTCTGAGTCCAGCCAGTTCAGACAGGTCTGCCTAAAACTATAATCAAGTTGATTGTATTGCATTGGTATTCTAATTTCCAATTTGGGATTTTGCTACATAATCTCTAGTAGAGTATGTCTAATCTTTATGAGACCCAAAGTCTTTGTATAAACTCTCTGAATTTTCCTCCATGTGTCTCTGCTAAACTGAGATGTGTCTTCTGGCTGAGTTGTAGAGACATTAAATTACTGAGTAAATCAATACAGCGCTGTTATGTCACTGTATCTTTTTCAAAGACCAGCTCAAATTTTGTATGCTGTAGCTTTGATCCCTTTCATTTAATTCTAAGTACACTTGTTATTATAGTAACTGTTGTTTGTATGTTATTTTAGCTTTTTACTTTAAGTAGCTATTTAGCAATTTAAATGAAAATGTAATTAGGTTACATCTGGTTTACATGCATGTAATACCACGCAGATGTAAACTTCTATTAAAGCCATATTTTCTTTTTGGCAAAAAGACATAAGAATAGAATTGTAGCAATCATGCAATACATCTTTTTTTTTTTTTTTTTTTTTTTTTTAAATAGTGTACGCAAGATGTATTCCAGTGTTTATGTTGTGATGGTAACAGTCCTTTCTATTTTTATGAGAGACAGCACAGGGAGCTAACTAGTATAGCCTTTTATTTTAGTTGTACAAGGACAAGTACACTGTTACGCTGGTGTAAATCCAAAGGAACTCCATTGAAGTTAGTTAAAATTCCTTACCAAACTCATCAGTTTCAATAACTGACTCTTTCCAGAGCCAAATTCCACTCTAAGGATCTCCACTGAAATACAGAATCTTTGTGGGTTTACACCATTATGAATGACAGTGATATTTGGCTTTCAATAGCTTTATTTTAAAGAAAGATGAACTTCTTGCTGGGCTGATCTTACAAAGTGCTGAGTGCCCTCAGCTATTGTTGACTTTGATAGGGTTTTTTTCTATGCTCTGGAAAGAGAGATAAGAGGTATGGATTTAATTCCAGCTTTCCCTTAGTCTTTGTATAGGTACTTAGGGAAGGTACTTGATGTCTCTGTACTACTGTAATCATAACACAGAATTCCTCCTGCTTTATTTGTCCTTTTCTTTTTTTGACTGTAGGCTCTTCATGGCTGATTACTACTCTTTGTTTATATGGTGTCTAGCACAATATCAGGATTGTGAGTAGTGTCCATTGATAGAGGTGTAAGTCAAGTCCTAAGTGAAATACATAAATGAATTAGGGTACCTTGCAGTTCCCTAAAGATGACTAGTATCTTTTAAGACTTTGGAATTTCTTTGGAATAGCTGATTTGTCTATCAGTAGGCTAAACATATTAAGCATTAAAATGTTTATTCTGTAGTGTAGCGCACAACTTTTTGATAATGTAATGCCTTGAAACCTGCATTAATAAGGTAAGACTTCTTACTCATTTAGTTTTACTTATATATGCATAATTTCAAAATAAACTGTGTATATTTTACTTGGAGCAAGGGTGTATTTTAGTGGACTTTTATTGTTTCAATATATATTTCTGTTCAATAACTGCTTTCTTAGAGAGTAATTGTGAAGGACATGTAAGAAAACTGTTGCATGTTTTTCTTCTTACTTTTTTCATACGAACATTTAAGGCCCTGATTCTATAACTGTGAACATAAGCATATGAGACTGTATGGAGACAGAATTAGAATATAAATTTAAATTTATTCCAGTTCCTCATTATTAAATACTTTAGGGCTAAATCTTGCTGCTCTTAAGTGTGAATTTGGCCCAAATAAGGTCTTCAAGATTGTCTCTGAAGAGTATTTAAATGGGTAATTTAATGCAAAGATGATAGGAAGCCACAGAGAGTCAGTATTGTGGTATTGTTGGTCGGTTGTGCCTGATAGCTCTGCTACAGTTTATGTTTGGTACAAGGTTTGTATTTCAGGAGTGTGTAACTTAATTATTCTGAACGATCCATAATGACCCACTCAAAACAATTTTCTTCAAATATATAATTTATTTGTTTTCCCTTATTTGTTTAAATTACCTAAGACTGGGACTTATCCATGAAAAATTCACAATCCAAGTCTTGGTTAAAAATCATTACTAGGTAGTTTTGTATATATTGACAAATCTTAATATTTTTGTAAGCATATGGAGTATTTTAAACATCTAGTTTTAAAGTACTTTTTCCACATATACTGTGCAACTCCAAGCTTTGTCATTTCATAGAATTTATCTTTTGCTTTTGTGTTAACTGAGCTGGTCCGGTTAACTTTGCTGTATAAGATACTCCAAATTTTCTTCGTTATTTTGCCAGAGAAATTGATGGATGCAGAAATCTTTACTTCCCCCACACAGAATTCAGTAGATTGGTTGGCTGCTGTGCAGGGTTATACATATGATAGCTACATAGGATGGTAATATTAACAACACGGAAAGAAGAAACTCAAAGGCTGTTTTCTAAATATTATCAGGCAAAGACTGAAAGCTGGGGTGCTGAACATATTTCCCCCTCCTCTTCCTTTCCACGTGGAAATTTTTTTTCCCTTTTGGGAAATCAGTGCCATTCTTCTTTCCTGTGGACTGGGCTGTGAAGTACTTGCCCTCGAGTTGAGATAATGATTTAGAGAGAGAGAGAGAGAGAGAGAGAGATGTATATATACAGATGTAGAGAGAGAGAGAGAGAGGTGTATATATACATATTTAAAACCTCTTGAGTTTTAAGAATTTTTGTGTGGCCCAAAGCCATGCATTCGGTACTTTAAGAACTGTCTCCATTTCCAGACTGCTGGTGCCAAGTACACCTCAGCTGCCGCTGCTGAGTATAACTCAGCTTTCTGCACCTCTCTCTGTATTCACAGATTGTGTGGGTAAACTTTGCGGAGAATGATTCAGTGTTAACTTACATAGCGACGGGCTGTATGATTGATGGTGACTTTAGGTAGGAACATACTATGTACAGTGGATTCTTTCTATTTCTGTCTCCTCCTGGACAACCGTATCTCCATTTATTACATGTAAAATGTAACTGCCTGCAGTTGGCAAGGAAAGCCATGTCAGAGATGTGGTGATGAGGCTTATAACTCTTAAGTACTTTGTCCACAGCTGGTCCAGCCCTGCTACTCAAGTGTTCCTTCCTCTCTTGGCAGTGCAATGGAACATGCTGTTCATTGTCCCTAACCTGCCCTTTTATGCCAGTATGATGTAATGCTTGTGGTAAATAAAATCATTGTAGTTGAGTTATGATTCAACGTTAACTTTGATTATTGACACCTCTGATTGACTAAGATCTCTGATTATTAGTGTTCTAATAGTTTAAAAATAGTGTTACAACCTAAAGATACTGAATATATTTTAAATTCAAAATGTTGTGTGGAGGGGGAGAACATCGCTACATGATTAATAACAATTATTAAAGCACTTGATGTAGCGTGTAACATCTTTCCCTTTATGTCGTGGCAGCTTTCTTTGCTGAAGAGGTAAATGAGTGTCTGTTATGATTGCCAGAGTGAGAAAAGAGCATTGAAACCTGGACTCAGTATCAGATCATGTTTCACTAACAGAACAAGATTGATTTATTGTGTTACATCAGGGTTAGATGGACCTAGTACTGCTTCACCACATGCTATTTCATTCCCTTGTCTACTAAGTATGCAAGTACAAACAGCTTTAACACAATTCTTTACCTAGAAACAAGCCTGAGGCTTCATCCAAATACTTTTAACATATGAAAATTGAGCTGCTTTGAACTTGTATGTTTTTGATAACTGCTTGGTATGCTTCCTGGAGGATCACCTGTAGGCTTTTCTTTCCAAATCCTAATCCCTTTGATTAAGTGCCAGGACAGATAGCTCTCATTGAATAACTCCAGTCTCATAATTCTTCCTTCATTCAGAGTTGAAAGGGAGCTGCTCAAGCTTCAATAGGTAAATCCTCAGATTTAGTTAAAGTAATTCAGACACTTAGAAACTGAAATTGTTTTGTTCTGAAGCAGGGTTCAGATGGGCTACTGAACATTTACATACCACTTGCTGCCAGAAGCTGTAGGATGAAAAAACAAAAGAAATTTTTTAGCAAGAAGGATTAAGAGTAGGAAAACTTTGAGAACCAGACATTAAAAGACAACCTGGCATGGAAATTTAGACCAGAAATAGGAACATAGTTACTTTGCTTGACTGCTCTTGTTTTCTTTTTCTGCAAGGTCAGACTGTGGTGCTGGGCTAAACATTCCATTCCTTCCTTAGCCCTTCTTCTCGTTAATAACTACCAAAATAGGGAGTAAAGGAGGGGGCGGGGGGGGGGAAATCTTATTCTTTTTATCTTTACAAGTATGCCTGCTGGGAACAAACCTGAGCCAGTTCAAGATTCTTCTATTTAAAAGTGTTTGTGGCAGGAGAGTATGACGGGGAATTAGAAATAAACCTGTTAGCTGCTGATATCTTGGGGTAATAGAGATATCTATTGCACATACATTTTTGCACACGTCATTTTGCCTATGTGCATAATGAAGCAGTTTTCTCTGTGGAGGACTTACTGTTCACCTAGGAAATAAGAATATTTCCACATGAATAGTTTGCCTTGGTTAATTCTAGTACAACCAGAAATGGAGCAGAACAGTTAGAGAAACTACACTCAGTTCATGTGATACAGATTTTCATAGCTCCTTCAGCCTGAAAATTTATCTTTAGCGGAATGCAACCTGCTGAAATAGTACATAAAACTAAGTATTGTAGCACTGTACTAAAGAACTAGCCCATTCAGTGAACAAGAGATGGGGTTTCCATGGCTATAACCACAGTTTATAGTTAGACTTGAGCAAAAACCATTGGGTGACTGTGCACCTTGCCAGCAGTAGACTTTCAGTCCAGTCCTTTTGCCTCTTTGCTACCAGATTGTTCCAAAATATTCATGTACACTTAATCTTGTAGAAATTTTTTTTTTTTTTTTTTTTTTTACCCTCCTTGTCTTCCTGATTCGTTGTTGCCATGGTAGGCAATAGTGTTATTTCTGCAGCTCTTTGGCAGGTAAACCATGCTAGCCATTTGAAGACATGGCTTTACCCTTAAAATAAAACACTTTTGGAATTAATTATAGACCTCAAAAACTACAAGAGTAGATTAAAAATTAGGAAATAGATAAAGAAAGCCAGCCCCCACAAGTCTGGGATAGTTCTGACTGTTCAGATCACTTTCCACTGTGACAATAAAGTTTAACTTCATTTTTTTCTTTTAAGATGACTCTTTTTTTCAAATCATATCCTCAATATCAAGAAACTTGTAATTGGGTTGCAGCTCAGCTACATCAATACAATTAAGTTTGGAAATAAAACGGAATGGTATCCAGCTGCAACTAATAAGCAACAGCAAGTAGGCATAAATGAGCTAGAATTTTTAAGGACACAAGTGCTAATTTCTTTGATGATCTAGAAAATATTTACATGTGTTAAATGGTTAGGATTTCTGTCTTTTCTGAGAGATCTTGCTGCAAACAGCATGGCAACACCTATTGTCTCGAATCAGCACTAACTCAGTATTACACACAGACTAGGTCATCTCTGTCTAATATCATGAGGTTTTGTAAGTTCTTACCTCTAACTTATTTGATTCCTTAACTAATTTGATAAATGAATCCAGTAGGTCTTAGAATTATTATTAGGGCATGACAACTTGAGGGTTCTGGTTAATAAGATAATAACAAAAGTAGTTTGGTTAAATAAACTTCGAAGCATAAAGCCTGAAGGCCTCTTGTTATTACCTCATTAACAAGAAATGCCATTAAGTTATTATTATTATCCTGTAATGGTTCTCCTTCTTATCACTCTTGCATTCTGATCAGCAAGGATATTTAATGAAATAGCAATAAATTTTAAGAAATTACATGTACCCGAGCAAAACTATAAACTAAAAGTGAAAACAGAAAGATTTAACATTTGAACATACACTTTTGAAATGGAGAAAGATTCTGCGTGTTCTTACGACAAAGCTTTGGAATGAAAGCAAAAGTTTATGACACATTTTATTACACCTGTAAATCTGAAAGCTTAGCTATAGTTTTTAATTTTTATTTTGCCTCTATAACTATTTTTATACCCTTTTTATAGTTGACTGGTCCAAGGTTTAAAATAAGTTCTGGTGGGAGTCTATGCCCCATTAGTCTTCTATAATAAAATGTGAACCTGGCTAAAATAAAACATGATGCCTTAAGAGCAATTAAGAATGGTCTTTTGTAGATAACTGTAACATGAAATACAATCACTGTTTTTATTAATGGATTTGGGAAAAGCAGCTCAATGATTTATAGCAGAAGAGTGGGTTATTTTACATTTTTATTTCTTTTATTTTATGTCTCACTCTTCAAAAAACCTTTTAAGACCCCTGAAATAGTCAAATTCTGTGTTTCAAATGTTTATCATGTTAATGTGAACCTCAGTATCCGTTTTATTTAGGTAGTGCTGTGATGTCAGCTAAGAAGGTGTCCTTTTTTTGCTGTTACTCCAATCCAAAAAAAGTTATTTTTGAAAGAAAATCTTGTTGAGTGTTTTATAAGAGAGATAAAATGTAAAAGCTGTGCTTTGTACTTTATAATGGCAGGATTTGTAGGACACAGACACAACCTACTGGGCATTGTCTGAACACAAAGCATAGCATCTCATTAACGTATAGTTTCTTAAAAAGTATAAACACAATTGACAGATGTTTCTCTAATAGTATGATAATAGTTTCTTTGTGATTATTAGATTAAGCTTCTAATAACTTGAAGTCTTGAAGATCAGTGTTTAATATGGCTGGAAATGGAATCTGCGCTGTTAAACTTGGAGAGGTTGTAGTTCTTATGTTTGAAACATTTAGAAAGACTTCAAGGACAACTCTCTTCTATTTGGATTTTAATTGTACTTAATATGCTGCTTGCAAGCAAAAAGTGGAAATTTGGTGTCATTACGAACGAGGGGAGAAGGACAGAGAAGTGAAAGGAAAGGCTAAAATGACCCATATCTTTCCTCATCTCCTTCAGACCGTAAACGCTGTCAGTAATATGTGGAGTATGTACTCCTTTGGAGGCTCTGTTTTCCAAAAGGCCTGAAACCACCTTCTGGGTTTCTGCTGACAAATCAGTTAGCTAGAGGGGTATTATACACATGCCATTTACATCTCAATATCTGTCTGTGGGGATTCGCAAAATCTTGAGGCAGCACAATCTTGGTTACACAAATTTAGAAGCACGTTTTCTAGACTTTGTACTAGTATATTTATATCTCAAATAAGAAATTGATTAGTATGTGCTAGTAAGTGTGAGAAAATGTTTGAATAGAGGTAGCTCATTGTGTCTTTCAAACCTGTTTTTCCACAGCAGAGCTGTGTGTAGCTTGAAAAGCCATTAGCATATAAAGAGAGGGGCCACAGCAATATTCCACACTAGGTGACTGCTGGCATTTAGCACATGCAGGATCAAGGTAGACAGAATGTGTGCCTTGTAAATGACAGAGATTACACTCCTCTAGGCTAGGTAAGTTGGCAAGCTTAAATTCTAATTGATAAAACAACTAAAATTCATGTCCTATATCAACATTTGGAAAAGTAATCAAAATCACATTAGCTAAGCTTGTCTTAAACTACATATATATAGTTTATATACATATGTGTGTGTATATATATGTATTTTATAGATGTATGTATGGGAGTAGGGGGTATTTTAGTGTAGAAGAGGCTTTTTATGCTTCTGAAGGGTAGTATGAGTATTGTCACTGGCCCCATTTTGCTTTTTGTTTCGCCTGCCACAAGAAAGAGCAAGTTTTAAATGAAGTTTCTTCTACAGGAAATACTGCTTCCACGACTGTGTGGAAATGTACAGTAAAAATCAGTAGCCTAATGCTTCTGCACTTACAGTAAAGTGTAGTTGCAAATGAAAAAATTTATTTGATTTGTAAGCACATTTGCAAATGTTGTTTTGACAGCCTTCTAGTTTACACCACAAATTTTGTGGTAGCAGTGAATTCTGGGGTTAAACCTTCTGGCCCAAAACCAAGGGGTAGTCTTAACTGTCTTTGAATGCTTGGCCCTAAGTATTATTTGGTAGAGACAAATAGTCGCTGACATACGCTGTGCTAGTAATATCCTCTGTCTGCTGTAACTAAATCCTTCCCTAGCCAGTGCAGTGCCCTATTTTTGGAATGTGCTGGCTGGCAGTACAAAGTGGGCAGTTAGTCACCTTGAATTCCACCCGCTTGACTTTCAGTCCCCAGGGACTCGGCTCCACGCTCAGTGCTAGCTGCTGTTGGCATAGGCCCTTGAGTCAGTCAAAATTCTGGTCATTCTTCAAGATAAGATCTGACATAAATCTTCCTTTTGGAAACTTGTGTGGTTGCCATAGGCATAAGAATTCAGCCTTCATTTAAAATCAGCAGCATATCAGAGTCACTACCTGTGTCTTTCAGAAAAGGTTATGTGGATTTATCCAGAGATTCATAGTCTAGAGAATGAGGAGCTAGGACTTGGATTTCCTTAGCTTAGCCTACTTCAGAAAGGTAGCAAAGAAATGTTAAAGACTAAGTCAAGAAGTTTCAAAGGTGTAGGGGGGAATCCAGTGTGTAGGTTCTCCTTATAAATGATAGGATTTGTGCTCTGAACTCATCTAGTACAGCTCTGAAATGTACCATGGGGAGTCTAACAGGGCTGAAGGGTAAAGTAGCCTGAGGAAAAGAGTGTATTGAGAGACTCAGCAATCCACCTGTGCAAATCCATATACCCCAAATCCACCTCCAGAAGAGACAAATGAAAATCAGAATGACTAAAAGGTATTCTGTAAACTTCCAGAAATGTCTTTCTGCTCTCTGGAATAGTTCTGTAGGAACAAGGGGGTTGTCATATTGTGCTGCATGAGCTGAGGTATTTGGCAATTAAGAACTGTTTTGTCTCTAGCAAATCTAAATATAATGGCATTAATCTAGATGATATACACAGAATGATCCCCACCAAATTCACAGAGTGATATAAAATTTAAAGAAAAATATTTATTTTGGCATCATACTACAGGAGCATGAATTTACTACGTTACTGATTTACAGAAGTCGTATGTTAGATGTTTTTCTGCTCTCTGTATGGCTCTGAAAATAATCATTGAAATGAATTATAACTGTCAATTTGCTATAGCACTTTATCTTGCATTAACTTAATGTTTTTAGTCAGCTTTCACTGCTAGTATCAACATGGCCAATTTCCAAGGGTTTGTTCATGGTTTTACTCTATGCTGTGAAAGTGTACTTCCACGTGATGTTTCTCTTACTGAAACTGTCAACACGGTTGGGAGATCTGCATGATAATTTAATTATCACTGATTTTTTCACATTAAAGCAATTAAAAGCAACTTGCAGAACAAGTTGAACAGTTAACTATGCTCATACAGGCTAAAAAGAATTCTCAAAGACAAATAGTTCATATTTCAGAGACAGGAGTGGCTGTGGTTGAAGGGAGTGTATGATTACTCTATGATTACTGGTCATCACAGATGACCACTTTTTTTCTTTTTCTGTTTTTTCCTCTTTGCTAATATAGTTATTAAATAGTTTTCATAAATGCAATAATTAGACTTCTTTTAGCTTTTAGAACTTTAAAACACTTCAGACATTCTTGAAGGACACTATGCAGTGGAAATATGGTGGATTGTATTAAACAAAATGGATACTTGGGTGTCTTATTAGTAGTATTGACTTGAGAGTGAATAATTATGAGACTTAAGATGTCCAAATCCATTCAGGGCCTTTGCTTGAGACTTTGTGTTGTTGTGCTTCCCCGTGTAGTTTCTTCACTCTCCCTAGCTGCTACTCAGCCTTTTATCTTCAAAACAGGCAATGTGATTCAGACAGTAGCCCTGTATTTTCATCTTCACTGGAACTTGCCATTTTTATTCATATTTTGTATCATTTAAGTTTCCTAATATGAAGAAATTCAGGGCCACATTGATGTCTGTGAGAACGTCGCTATCAACTACAGCAGACCCAGGATTTCATCCAGGAATTTCATGGAAATTGTGCTTGTTTCAGGTGCAGAGCTACAAATACTGTCTAGGATCGCAGAGAGGGTATATATCACATGTCAGAGGAAGTGACCTAATAATCCTATGGAAAATTAGACGCATGCTAGGACTTAATCATGTAGAAGTGGATGTTGATACTGTTCAGGTTTAGAATTAGAATTCTAGATATTTGGTTTCATTGTTTTCTCTTAATGTATATGGCTAGCCAACACCAGCTAATAACTGCTTATGGCACGATTCATAAGGTGGCTATTCACAAACTTGTCAACAAAAACTGTTATCACTACCATGCATTCTTGACGTTTCTGTTGGCATTTATATTCTTTCTATATATTCTGTTTGTGATGTGTAAGTATTAATTATGGTATCCCAGAATTAATTTTTTAAGGTAACAAAACAAAATAGAAGAGCATAGGAAGAAATAATGTTACTATTTGGAATCAATAAATAAATTTGTATATTCACTGAGTTTAGTTATATTTTTAATTCTGTTGCTATGAGAGATTCTGTACTGAAAAAACATTTTTTTTATACTCCTTATAAACAGACAATAGGTAAGCAAAGCTTAGCTTGATTTATAGGGCTCATCATTGACACTCATCACTCATGCACAGTAACACATGCCTTCAGCTCCCTCTCTATGTACAATAGGTCTCCAGTTAACACTGTGCTAATTTGCACGTCTGCAGCAGCTTTGTCTTCAGCCTACGGTATTACCACTCTTAACTCTCTATACACAACTGTTGCATGTGGTAGGATGCGTTCTCTTTTAAATATTTGCAAGTATGGAGTATGTGAGGTAAAGCTGAATTATTAAAATTCTTATGTTAAAATGGTTCATAAAGGACCTACACTTTCATATAGAAAACTGAAAACACACATTTTCCTATCCACTTAGTTGTTGAGTATAAGTAGCACAAAAATAATTTTTAATCAACTTCTTTCAAGTGTTTGCATTCTCTGCTAGGAAATCCTTTTGCTTCTTCATAGGTCATAGAAGTTACCTTGTGCTTGTATGTGCCAATGTATGTGACATTCAGTTTTGCGCCGATTGTACTGAGACACCTAACGTTGTTGATGTTTTCCTCTTAAACACCGTAAGTGACATGAAATATGCACAAAGGACTTCCACAGAGAGAGAAATACTTCTTTAAAATTTAGTTTACACAGTTTTGGGACAAAGCAACCCACAGAGTGATTGCTGAGATCGCATGGACAGAGAGTTGTGCTTTCCGTAATTTTTAATTGCTTTTTAAATTATGGACTAGAAGCTGTTTGGTGTATTGAAGAACACTGAGTCTTTCTGTGGTTTGTGTTCTGGTTTGGGGGCTCTGGCTGAAATTTCGTAGTCCTTTCAGGAATTCCCTCAGTGAGTTTGGATGAGTCTCTTCATGAAATGTGAGAAAGCATTAGTTAGCTAACTGCAAAGAGTAGCTTGTACAGACAGGAGAATAGATGTCTCCATCCTCCATGCATAAGGTATATTTAAAATCACATTTACTTACAAGCTAAATTATATGTTTGCACTGCACTAGCATGTTATGTTTAAAGGATGCTGGGAACACCACCAATAATCAAAAGATTTTTAGTGAAATGTGTTAGTGCATTGAGGCTGGGTTAAGATACTCTGTTAGGAATGTACTTTCGGCAGGAGATACTAAACTTGCTTGTGTTCCTTCATTTAAGGACAAATGTCAGATCATCTTTCAGTAATGCTAGATTTTTTTTTTTGCTAGAGCAGATAATGTTGTGACAGTGTTTCAATGCTGTTGATTTTTCCCGTAAATTACATAATGAATGAAAACATTTCAAAGGCATAAACCATATACTATAGAGGTGTATTTACTCTGCTTACCTAAATCCTCGTATTCCCCTTGCAAAATTTCTTTAAAAGTCTGTAAAATCATTTTGTGTATCATCTGTAGACTATGAAGAAAAAAGGTACCATGGTCGCACAGAAGAGGGGAAAAAAAAAAACATTTCAATTATGTAATAAATAGAAATGTTTATGTCCTTTTTGTCAAAAAAAAATGAGCTCTGTATATTTTACAGCATATTAATAGTGTGGCACACTGAGAGGTTTTCTGCACAAGGATTAATTTAATCTTTGTGTTTCGTTGGACACTGCCTGCAATAGTTTTGAAAACTGGTTTGGGGAATATAGTTGCTTCAAGTCAGATGAAAGGGGTACTAAGAATGCAATAACATTGGTAGAATGGAGTTCTTGGGAACACTGCATTATCCCTGCTTGTGAACTTTTAGTATTTTGATTTTCTATCAGAATATACAAGGGTTGAAAGATGACTAGTTCCTCCTGATTATGTGCAAACTTTATCACTCAGCTATTACCATCTGAAGTCTTGTGTAAACAATTGTACTGCAGGGGACATTCTCTAAATTGCGAGGTCTTTCTGGTTTGCTACCACAGAAGACTGACTGCAAGTCAATCTTTGTCAGCTCAGGTTAAAACAGACCCAGTCCTTATGTTAGGTCATGTATTAGAGATACATCTCTCTCCTAAATCAAATTAAGCTTTTTCTGGGCATCTACTTTTTATACCAAGACTTCTAAACTGCTAACACTTGTTACCGTGAACAGAGAAAGTCGTCTTACTGGAGCACTAAGTAATTACATATGGGGTTTATAGGCTTAGGGACATGTCACATGCTGCATCGACGCGGCTTTGAGGAAGGAGGCATTTTGTTGATCTGCGTAGGCTCATGTTTGTATAATTACTGCAGAAACTTTTAAGAAGTAAAATTTGCTTCTGATCTTCCTTATGTTGAAGTTAAGGAGACTTCTTTGCCCCAGTTGTAAAATTTACTGCGAGATCTACCTACTAAAAGTGCTGAGCAGGACTGGCAGAGAAAGGTACAAGAAAGCATAGTTTTGTCTGTTCTCCTCAGACTCTGTGGAAAAGCTGTTGGAAAAGAATTTATATAATGAAGTAAAGGACTGTGTTGTTCTTAAGAAATATAAAGGCAAGTTTAAATATGTTATATAGAAGCTAGAGTAGGTTAAAAGAATCAGTGTAAGGAAATGAGTGAAAACTGGGTTTTATATTTGAATCATTCTGGTTTAAAATAAATATGTAAAAATAAACATGACAGTGTTAACGTACAGACTTCTTAAGATCGATGAAACCCATTTGTATTACAACAATAACGAAGCAGCACACTTGTTTACAGCTGAAGTTTTAAAGTCAAATGACTGAAAGAGTTAAACACCTGGAGCAAGTCTGCTAAACTGCTAAGCTGGCTTTTGGCAGCAGTAGCAGCATGCAGAGAGAGTTTTTCCTCCATTATGGTTCAGTTCAGTGACTAATTCATTCAAAGCTGAGAAACCAATTGAGAGTTGAAAACGCAGGAAAGCTTATTTTCCTATTCTAACCTTTAAATAAATTGATATATAAGAGGACTTGAGCTACAAGTTTTAAATGCTTGCTGGGCATCAAAAACAAAAACAAAAGAATTAATTTTTTTGCAATATATCCAATGCACTAACTTTGTTTTTATTTGAATTAAAAAACAGCTATTCAAAAAATGATCATCTTGTACATTTTCAATTCTTTTCCAAATGTAGACCTAAATCACACTTGTTGTCATTTTTGCTAAAAATTTAACTAATTAGTAATTATTTCCAAAGTACTGAAATGTATAGAATTGGCTAAATAGATAAGTATAATATATAATTGACAAAAATATATGTCTATCAAGTGTTGTAGTTATTGTACTGAGTTGTAAAACAACATTTTTTAATAGTTACTAGTCAATTAGCAATATTTTTGTAAGACGACAACTGGAAGTTGTAATTAGTACTTCTCAGCTTCTGACAAAGAATCCCTTCCTTTGGTGGTTCCACTTCTGTTGACTTAGTTGATGTTGTTCCCCTGAGCTAAAACTATTCTTCCATGACAAAATATAAGGTTCACGTGTCGGATCTTGGGCATTTACAGATAGCATTAACTGATCTATAAAAGTATCTCAGGTTTGCCTATATGAAAATAAATACTTCTTTAGAAAGGCTAGAGGTCATATATGTTTTGATAAATTACATTCTTTAACCAGATCTTTTGTATTTTTCCTATACCTTTCCTTGCCAGTAAAGGCAAGTTTAGACAAGGAAGAAGTCCCATGTATATTCTCAAAATAAACATAATATAAGCCCACTTCCTAATTTGTTGAATACTTTTGGGAAGTTTGGAATAGAGGTTTAGATAAAAAGATGGACTTACAGAGAATTGAATTACAGGAAATACTCAGTTTGAAGTTTTAATTTTAGTTTTTCCTCATCTTTTGATTCTGGAAGTCAGACATAACTTAGAATATTTTTATTCTATTATCTATTGTTGGCCATGATCTTATAGTTACATAAACAAAGTCTTAAAGCAGTGTTCACAAGAACACGTCAAGTACTGGTTGAATAAGATTTCAAAGGAATTTTTTTTTTTTAGAGAGAATTGCAATTATAGATAAATAATTTTTTTCTAGTTCATTAAGCTCTATTTCATCCCTCTATAATTTCAAGTTTCATAACCTTTTCCGTCTTATTTCAAGAGATATTTTGAATATGAAAATATCATGTCAAAACTTAGCTCAACCCTTCATCAGGCTTTTTAAAACCTAAGTTAGAATTCTGTTTCTAAGATAAACAGATTTGGATCAGAAAGATTTTCAACTAGCTAGTATTCATTTTGGCTGAGAGTTCAAGCAATGTCTTTAATCATATTTTTGTTGATTATTTATTAGTTTCTGTGGGAAATCAAAGGACAGACAACCTAAAATATGTCTTCCATAAAATACATCATGAATCAGAAGCTGTAGCAAAGAATTTTTAGGAAGTGACTTTCATGTACCGATATGAACTGATTGAGAGATAAAATATACATCTTTAGCGTGTGTATAACATGCAAATGAAGGCTGACCCAAAAATGGAATACTCCACTATCTGGCTAGAGTAGAATTTGTGTTGCATTACTAGAGTAAGAAAATCTGTTGTGAGAGATAAGAATATTTCTGTTCTGTTCTGTGTCATCTGAAGGACGATGGTTAAAACTAATTCAAAACATTAAAGAAAACTGGCATAAAAGTGCATGTTAAGAACATGTTGGCTACCTTTGGAAACTTTGCAAAATATGTGTTTCCATAATTGGCATGTACTTGTATGGGGTAGTCATAAAGCTTGCTATCATCCAAGTATAGCTATGAAACCCTAATGGACTTTTAGCAGTCATAGTATATACTTCTGAATGGTGATAGCCAAAGACTAGCTTTAGTACTGACACTAACTGGGAGAAAATAGTATCTTATTGTAGGTAGGTAAAATATGTTGTCCATTTTATTGCAGAAATCAGCAGTAGGAAAAAAACATTAGTTATTTGAAAATGTAAGTGATTATGTAAAACTAATTCTGGATTTTGAATCTTCTGCTGAAGAAATACAATTCTAAGACTTTTACAACTTCAGGAACCCATGTTTCATTCAGGAAGCTCTGTAGCCAATGAGAAGCACCATTATCTGACATTTGGAATAAGAAGCATTTAGCTGGTTTCTACCTGACAATTCAGGTCTGAGCTTTTCTAGCTGCTTCAGTTTGCAGGGGATTTCCATTTGCTTCCCCCTTCATTCCCTTCCCCAGTCCTTCTGCATACATATTATCTAGGTTTCATACTTCTCTAGGAACAGGGTACCTGTCATCAGCAATGTAAATTTTTACTGCAATAATTTGTTCATACAAACTGAGCAGACAGAGTGTCCATCATCAAATCCTATGGCAAGATGCTGCTGGCTGCCTACAGAAGGATGAAAATACCGAGAAAGTGAGACACCCCCCCCCACACACACCCCCCTCTTCTCCCCCCCTCCCCCCCCCAAGAATACTAGAGAAAAAATAAACTGGCAAGCAGATTCATGCCAAATTTTGTGGTGGAATTTGAATTTTCTTCTAAAATGTACTGGCAGTTAAATAAAAACAATTTAAGTATTGAATTTAATCATTAAAACCAATTATTTTTATCAGCTTTGTTTCCGGTTTGAGTGGCAAGTATATTTTTCTTTATGTATATCAGTGTGGGAGTAGAAATCGTTCTATTCTTTTTTTTTTTTTTTTTTTCCCCCTCCCCAGAAAACAAATATAACATTTTTATAAATAAAATAACATTTCTTTATTTTGGCTTGCAAAGCAATCAAATATCTTGTAAGAAGAATATCTTTCTTTGGAAAAATATATTGAGTTCTTTTTTAAAAAAGCTGTTGTATATAGGGGAAAAAACAATTATTTCATTTAATTCTTTAGCATTTCCTTTTGAAGATTTCTGAAGGGCAGAGTCTGCTGGAGTATTGAAACAGAGGTTTAGTCCTGTATTTGGAACTGGGTGGTATTTGGCAGTCTAAATATCAGTGCTGCCAAATATAATATGATTCACACACCACTAATAGTTTCTACTTAGACATTTACAAAATCTCACATATGGCTATGGAAATTGTGCAATACTCATTTTTTTGGGATGATCTAAATATGCAAACACAAACTGTGTCCTCATTCTGTATCCTAAGGCAAGATCTCTGAATAAGAGCAAGTAGAAGCCACTAGCCAAAATACAGCATAGTTTTTATTTTGAGAACTGGTGTCATCTTCATTGTAGAAGTTCTGTCTATCCAAACAGTGAACTCTTACCTTGTGCTCCATTTTCATCCAGTGAGCCAAATACTTGAGGAAAGCATCAACTATTTATTATTGTCTTTACTAGAAATAGATTAGATGCAGACTTTCAAATTAGTTTGTCCACACAGCCCTAGGTTTGCATGCCTTTGTGAGGAAGGCCAGAGATGTTACTGCAGTTTATTTCACTTGTATCTCAAAGTTAGAGCAAAGCCTGTTGTTGTGTTTTCCCCCAGCCTTTTCATAAATACTTCTTTTTTTCTTTATTGAAGTTAAGTGATTTAAGGACACTTGGGAGCAAGGATTTTTTTTTTTTTTTTAAATAGTCATTATTTAGTTTCTAGACGTATTGGTGAGGAAACAAAGATTACCTTGTTCAGAAGGGAATTGGTGCCCCAGGTTAATATCCAGGTGTTCTTTCAACTGATGTCTGAGACTAATTTCTTCCTGGCCCTCTGGTAACCAGCTGAAGCAGGAGACCAGCTGGTATATCTTCACTCCTGCATACCAACATCTTTCACTGATTCACAGATTTCCTTATATCCTCAGTACTTCCTCTACTGCTTAACAATCTTTGAACAGTAGTTTGAAGATAGCTGCTGTTGTGCTTTGCAATGGCTGCATCTGAATCAAGGAATGAATGATTTAAAAAAAAAAAATAAATCTCATAATGATCTTCATAAGCTCCATTTGTCAGAAGGTCATAAATTTGAGAACCCATCAAAGGTTTGCTAAAGAACTGCTTAACACTGAATATTATCTGGTTTGAATCTTATGAGTTTGGATGGCATTTCAGCAGGTAATGCTACAAAGAAGAGTTCCTAATATATTTAATTCAAAGGTTCAGTTTCTTCTATTCTCACACACACACACTTATCTGCTGCCATCTGTCAAAGTTCACAATTTCAGTTACTTTTTGCCTGCTACACATAGACATCAACTATGTCAATCTAAAAATACACTGAGCAATAGAGGCATCTGATGTTTCTTTACCGCATTCTGAACTTTATGATGCCTGTATTGTGTATTTATTTTTTAAGCTTCCATGCAAGGTTTACAGACCTTTTGTGTTCACCATTTGGTGTATGACCCATTTGAATAAGGGAGGTAGTAAACATAAGATGGAAGCAGGTGAGGGGACAGCAAAGGGGCAGCCATCAATTTCAGCTGCATCTTAGTAAAGAATTTACTTACCCTGAGGGTACATGGAAAGTGGGAGCTTGAGAGTTGGGAGTTTCTTGTGGGAAAAGATGACAAACAAAGTGATCTTTGCAGGTGCTGTTGACCTGTGAAGTAGGGAGAAAGCAGGTTCACTACATATGCGGTGGAAAATGTTAGGTGGGAGTACACAGCGCAGGGAAAAAGAAATTTAACCTCATACAGTAAACACCACTTTGAGGATATAGACCCTGAAGACCATTGTCAGGGAAAAACAGTGGAGTTGTGAGGGATTCAGGCTTAAGTCTAAAGTAAAATAGCTTCAGACTTTTCATATAAGCTAGGATAAAACTTCACAGTTCAAAGTGCTTCTCATTACTACTGTAGATGTATTGGTGTGAAGTTACTTGTTTGTATATAACTGAATCATACTGTGAGAAAACAGGTTATGTACATTTGGACATTTAGACCAAATAACTGAATTCAGAGGAAATAACACGTGACTGTATCAGTAACAAAGGACTGGTAATTATGATGTGGAAAGAGAAGGAAGTCATTCACCAGAATGTCCATATAACTCCATCTCTGCTTTCATTGTAGTCGTGCAGACTTTTCTGTCCCTGTCAGCACTACAAACATTTAAATCACGATTAGCAACTATGGAAGAAGGAAGGTGGAAGTTTCTTATAATGGTTTGTATAAAGGATTGTCATTTGAACAGCTCTTTTAAGAAAACCTCTGATTCCTTTGGTATTGTCTGTAAAAACTAAAGTGGAGGTTGCTGAGTTATGTTAATTATCTCATGTATGTGTTCAGTATCTTCTGGGGTTTCTTCAGTTCCACAAGGACCTTCACAGCATAACTGCATGTTCTAATTATATAATCACACATTTACACCACTTATGTCATTAAGTATAATTGCACTTGCTATGTGAACATGCCATGATAGAGCAAAAATTACTTTGAGAAAAATGATACAACAGAATCTTAATTAAAAGACTATTTTGGTAAGCATGTCTTACATACTTAATATAGTATATACTAAAGTCTAAAAATTCCCCTGATGCACAAGTGTTTGCAAAGTCTCAGTGGTTTCTTATGCATACACTTGTGAGACCTTTGCCTTCGTTTCCATTCGGGTGCCATTTTTGTTGTGTATATTAAACTCATCTAATGTCTGTGCTACATAGAAATAATACTAGTAGTTGAGAACTGTAGTTCTGGATGTAGTCAGATAAACTTCTGTGTATGAATTCCACCATGATATTTAACCAAGGAAACATGAACAAAATTACTTGATAGTTTTACAAGAATGCATTACAGGAAAGCTTGGTGCTGAGTTAGTGTGTGGCATCACTCTGCAGGTGGCACTCTTTGTTCCTGATGCGGTATTATCAGTGGAGAGGTATTTGCATGAATCCTAGGACACTGGTGGAACAATATTTTGGATGAAACAAAGTTCTGGTTTTGAGGTATTGTGAAAATTCCTAGCATGTGTTCCACAAGCACTCTAGTGAAGAGCAGGGCCTTTGTCCAAATGGCCATGCAGATAGCCATATTCTGACTCAGTTCCGCAGACTATTTCATCTGGACTCTGATTTATCTTACCTAAACTGTTGGTCTGTGTTAAACAGCTGCTGCCTTTTATTCAGACCTGGCTGGAGTTCAGTGATTTATCTTGAGTTGTGAAGCTAGTCTGAGACAACTCACCAAAGGCTCAACAAAAACAGTTTCTTAATGGGAAATAATTTTCCAATCAACATTTAACAGAACTGTAGTAGTACATTGGAGTATCCTTTGATGTAACTTAAGACATAGGGTTACCTAATAAGAATGCCTGATTGTATACGTGTCATTGTGTCTAGCTGAGGAACGATTTTGACTAGCTTCTAAGGTGTTAGGAGATACTTTTGACTGAAATTTAAATTCAAGATGATATCATATAATGAAAATGGAGACATGCTGCATTAGCATAATTATATCTCTCTACTTGTAAATATTTATATAACAATACTCCAAAGACCAAATATAGTTATGTGCTTTTATTCCAGTTGGTCCAAACATTCAAGAAAAACTAGTTCTTCAGCAGTTCTAGGAATAGTTTATTCATCAAGTTATAAACAATCTTTTAGAGGATTTAAGCTCACCTTTCTAACATAATTTTTTTTTCCTTATTTCTTCTCTTCAAAAATTTCACTCTTGTTTTTTTTGTGGTATCCCATGAAATTTCTTGTACTCCTGAGAAAAAAAAAAAAAGTCACTTTTATGTGAAAGTTTCTGTTGGAAAAACATGTTTTTAAAACTCACCTGTACCTTTCTTTTAAATTAAAGGCCTCGGGAAGGGACATTGTCTGCTAAGTATCTCTCTTAACATATGGGCTGAATTACTCAGCAAAGAATTGAACCACACTGTTTCAGATTGGTTACGGTGGTAAAAACTGCCTTGCACTGCTCTGCAGAAGAGGGATGGATAAAATGCTCTTTGAACAGTCAAGATTTTTTAAAAATGTCAGTGCAGAGGGCTTGCATTTGTATTTGGCTTTCTAGACCTGCCTCTTGACCTTCTAATTACTTGATTTGAAACAGCACTGAGGGTATAATAAAACTGGAGGTTGTCTCTCGTTTGCTTTATCATAAATTAAAGCTGTTAGTTTGGTGAGGTGAAAGTAGAGGCAGAGTGTTCATTACTGCTCAAGTGACGGCTTGTCAATAGCACTGCCTTTTAGTTTGTTCTAGTCAGCACTTGCTGTGCATTTTGTTGGACCACTGGGAAATAAATACAACAAGATTATACATTTGGAATACCACAAGAGTTCATGAAGGGAAAAAAAAAAAAAAAAAACCCAAATGATAAATTATACACTTGGTAGAAAGTGACATGCTATCTTGTGCTATTAACAACCAGAGATAATTGCAGCGAATTGTAATTGCCGTTTGCAACTTACAGTACAGTGTGTCCAACATCAATCTTAATAGTGAACAAAGCAATTTATATTAAAAGTTAATTCACTTGGTAAGTTTCGGCTGTATACAAGGGAGCTAACAGATGTAGCTTTTCAGAAAGTTCAAAGACATTTAGAACATGGAGAGAAATGCTAATGTAGTAAGCCTTAGAGAAATATTGCGTTTTGTAATGAAAACGAATGTATGCCATTATATCCTAGTTTGTGTTTATTTAATAAACTATACAGTTTTGTA
Source organism: Gymnogyps californianus (assembly GCF_018139145.2). Lineage (NCBI taxonomy): Eukaryota > Metazoa > Chordata > Aves > Accipitriformes > Cathartidae > Gymnogyps > Gymnogyps californianus. Next base: position 18,397,804 of record NC_059482.1, read on the forward strand.
CATTGAAGAAATTGTGTTTCTGAATGTAACAAAATCAGATTTTTACTCATAGATTACACAGGAATAGCAATTATATATGTATAGAGTAAATGGGGTCTAGATCTCCATGTATTTGAGTCTATATTCAATTTTAACTTAATCCTTTTATGAGACAGTGCTCAAATGAGTGTGTGTGTGTGTGTGTATGTTTATATTTTTATATATGTATTATTGGAATTTTTAAATCTAGGCCTTTATTCTGGAATTGTTTACTAGTGCCCAGGGTATTTTGCTAGGTTGCCTGGTTATAATTACTCTAGATTTTGAGTGATATCTTTAATCTGGTTTAATTAAAATGAAACTTTATTGTGTGAAAGCCTAACACCCCTTCTAAGGGAGACGATAATCTTACTTTCACTGACCACCTCATGGTGCCCTAATGTCTGGAAGAGATTCTGCATACCACTGACTTCTGTTCTGTGGGCTACATTGCTTCACGTTTACTTTAACAGGTATCACCATTTTCTCAGTGTTGTGGTCAGTCCTTGGTGCTCATCAAATGACAGAGAATTACCTGAACTGCAGAGTCATGATCTAAACACTTACTGTTCTGCTATGGGATTGACTGCACATTTGTGGGTGACCATCGATACAGTTTGAAAATGCAGGGTGAAAGTGCTGCCTTTTTGGATAGTTATTTGTCAAAGTATAAAAATCTCCAAATTAAAACATACTGAGATTTGCCTAATTGAATAATTGCTACCTTTTTTAGAATGGGGAAAAGATTGAGGGGGAAGGGGGTTGAGGAGGAGGACGTTTTACTTAGTGTATCACTTTACATATCTAGACCTCATTCAGAGGATTCATCCAACACAGAAAGGAGTATCGCTCTTCATTTTGTACCATCATGCTTTTTCATAAACATCTTATCCTTAATGAGAGAGCAGAGTTAGTTCCTATATAAATCTTGGGTAGATTTTCACCTAGTGGGAACTACTATAGTTCTACTGAATTCAGTGGAACAAAGACATTTAACACTAGCTAATGATTGATTCTTACAGGAGTTTTGGGAGTAGCTGAAAAGCCGGACTGAGGCTATTTTTCTTCCTTATGACATTATTTTCATTGGGTAGGTAAGAATGTGCATTTCAGAACCAACAAACTTGCTTGGATGTATGGCGTGGATCTTTACTTGTCTCTGCTGAAGGAGATCCAGAGTTGCACTAAACTTCATATCTCTTATACAATACCCAAGTGCTTCAGCCAGGGTTTAGGTCTAGGCTTCAGTAAAGATTTATCCTGTTAAAAAGTACAATCTTAAATTATTTGATCATTAGTGTTATAATGTGGAGGTAAACTAGCAATATGTAGTAGCAGGCTTTTAAATTTGGTGGTAAATACTTGGCTGGAATTTTTAGAATGGGATATAGAAGATAAAAAACCTTCACTTTTTTACTGGTAATGAATTTTCTCCTGTAAAACAATGTATTGTATCTGACATAAATTGGCAGGAAAGGTAATTTGAGAAACTCAGTTTAGAAATGTTACGTATAGTTTTCCATTTGTCTTAGCAAAAGCCATCTGTAAATCTAAAGGGTGTTTTGACAGCCAGTCATTCTGGATGTACAGTATTCAATTCAAATTATATTTATTTTGTTTACTTTTCCATAGGTAAAAGTGGAATTATTAAAAATATATAAAGTTATCTTATATTTTACTTGTTTTTATCAGGAGCAAGCCTCTCTGGATATGTGAATATACTAACTAGTGTAATTCATTTTACAGAGAAGGGCATGTGGTGCTTCCTGTATATATTTATTTTATGTGTCATAATAGGAATTGAGTTCTTTCCCTGTTTTTCTCCTTAGCTTTGTGACTATTAGTGCATGTTCCATGCATTACTCTGTTAAGAGAACACCTATCCAAAAAACCCTAAACCAAATTAATCCTAAAATGTATGACTAGTCTGTAACCCGTTTTACGCTGCTGCAGAAGAATAGAGGGCAGTTGGACACGGCGATGCATAGCATCACTGCTCCTTGCAGTGGGGAGCATCTGCCTTTCAGAGGTGGGTAGGGTGACATGGAGATGAACACAGGAGTAGTGGTATTAGTTCAGACCAAGGATCCATCAAACTCAACCTGTTCCGTCTCCAAGAGCAGCCATATGCAGATACCTAGGGAATAAGAAAAGGGCAAGTATAAATGGTACTTTACTCAGCCTCTAAGTATGAATGAAGGGGATTCTTATCTGTTATGCCAAGTGCCCCAATGCGTGCAATGCTGTTTCTGTGCTGGTGTATCAGATGGGTGTGCTGAAGTAGCCTGGTAACGGTTAACTCTTGCATTGGGGCAGCGTGGAGACATGGCTGGAAAGTGGCTTGCTTTCGCTCTCTTCCAGATAACACCAGCGATACAGTAGCGGTGCATGAGGCTGGGTAGCAACGTCACAATCTGGTACGGAGTAAGATTGTCTTGCAGGAGAAAGAATGGGAAAATACAAAGATTCAAATTTTTAAAAAGCTCAGCAATTAACACCTTCCATTTAACAATCTCATTAAAGGAGATAGGTTTTCACAGGAGTTCAAGTACTACGTATATATTTACTCTGCTTATATATACATTCCATAAAAAGGTGTGCCTATCTTTTTCTCCAGGCACTCTTTGAGAAATGTCAAAAGTGCAATTATACGAACAGACTACTTGGGACCTTCCGTTCACCCAGTAATTAGCATAAATCATAATCTGGCAACCAACGTTATTCCTAGTCTTTATTGTCTGCCACCAGAACAGTTAAATGCCCAGACATCCAAAGTATTGAGCTGTTAGTAACTCTCCACCTGAAACAGAATTTTATTTTTTTTTACACGCGTCTGTCTATAGAAGAAAAATTTCTGAATATTAGTCTCGTGAATCAGATGTGGCTTAGTATTACCCTTTCTTTACGTAAATGATGTCACTTTGTCAGTTAATGAGTGTGTTTAACATTAATTTGTAGTATGTTTAGCACCTACTACAGGGAAAAAGTTGCAAAGAATTAACAAAAGAAACGTAGTGTCAGGAATTTATTAATAATGAAAATGAGCAATATGAGAAAAGCCTGAAGAATTCTACCAGATACCGTAATGGAGCATGCCATGAAATACCTTTTAATGTAATTGAAATTGAAATAATTTACAGTATTCCTGAGATAGAAAAATGTAAGTAACAGAAGGATCCAGTATGATATCCTCAGGACTTCTTCAAAACTGAAATATATTAGGGATAAGGAGAGGAACAGAAAGCAGAAGACATATAACAAAGACTTATAGAAAAAGGACAAAGGTCATAAAACACGCATGCAGGATGATCTGCTTCTAGGAAAGAGGACTAGAGAAAGAAAGGCTTTAAAAAGATCTTTGTACGAAAGAAATGTTAATAAAACTGTAAAGCCACTGATGTATAAAACTGGAGAAAGGAGTAAGAATCTAAGGAACTTTACATTCATCAACACGTTTTGAAAAATCACTTCATTCTTTACATTTTTTCTGTATTTCTTAACAGAGCCACAGTAAAAGCTATGTGTTAAATGACTGTGAGACAACACTTGAATCACTTGAACATGTGAAAATAATCAGATCTGGATGACATGCGTTTTGTAATCGGGAAGGATTTGACTAACAACTCCTTTTTAAATATTAGGTACTAGAACTAGATGAACTGATTTACAAGTGTAGTTTGGAAATAAAAGCAGTAAGTTTAGATAGTTGTAAATTCTAAGTTCATATTATTTCTTTGCAACATTCAAAGAATTTGTGTGCATTCAGGGAAATACTTGTACATTTTGGTACAAATTCAGTACCTTCTAAAATATAGTTTCATATCTGTATTTTGTGTTCACTAATACAAACATCATTATGTTAGTCCTTCCGTAGTACTTTTTTGCAGTAGATCTCTGAATAATTTACAAAGAGGTAAATAATATTATCCTTCAGGAAGCTGGTGAACAGAGAAATGCAATAACTTATCCAAAGTGACTTTGAAGTATCATGGTGTGTTACTTTAACATTTTAAAATTATTCTTTCAAACAGTAAAACCAACGGTCTGATATTTGGATAGCATGCCATGTAATGTAAATCAAAAATAGGCAATACAAGAAACAAGTTTACAGAAACCAGTGTCTGAAAGCAATTTGCTGAAAGCATTTAGGCCGTTCTTGCAAAATAAGGATGCATTAAAAAAAAAAAAAGAGATTCCTGTAAAGAATTTTAATAAGATCCTCTTCAAACTTGAACCTAATTCTTGGGGGCAGAGGAGAAGAGAGTGAGAATCTGTTTCTGTTGGAGAATTTTTTTTATTTTGGTGAAGTAATTGTTGAAGCTGTATTTCCAGTGCTTAGGACTTTTGGCGGGGAGAACAAGTCTAGCTCTGGTTACATCAAGACAAATGAAACCAGGCCAGGAAACCCAGTTTCTCCACCACTATAGTCTGTGAAAACAAGATCCAGCCTGAATACTTGGTGTGGTGTCTGTGCTAGGAAGAAACATGAACAATTCTGGTAAAGTAGTGAAAATAGGAATTTTGGTTTGTTTTTTTGTTTTTGTGAAATATGTAAAACTAGTGAAGTTATTGAGAGCTAGATATTTACTGCAGTGCATTTGTTTTTCAGGATCGCGAGTAGCTCTCTGATTTCAGGCATTATAAAAGAGATGCCAATGGGGATTTTTTTTCAAAGTAAACATAAAAGTAGCAGGATTAAACGAAGAAAAGTTTAGGTTATTAAATAAAGTTCCAACACTTCTTACTCACTCAAAATATTTGCAGCAAGTTCTATGAAGTAGAAAATGAAGGGAATGTGCCATGCAATTTTTCTTTAGCCTTTTTGCAATGCAACAGGGCAATCGATACAAATCTTTGCAGTAATCATATATTGATTTTCCTAGAATATAACTCCATTTAAAGCATTTTTATCCCCAGGAGTGAAAGCATTGGAGGCTATCAAAGGAGGAAGTAGCTTTCCTTGACCCCATCTGCAGTTCACATTGATTAACAGAGGCTAGATAAAATAAATAAATATGTGTGAGAGAGAAGAAAGAAAAAAGAGTCACAGAAAGGTTAATACTGGCTGGGGAGAAACATAATTATAGTGCATTAGGGGTTTTGTAAAATTATTAGGTCAGGATAAGCTAACAAGTGACTCAGAGAAGGTGGATTCTTCATTAAGTCAGAGCCGAATATTGCAATACCTATTTTTCACTGACTGTGCTGCAAATTCAGGTAATGGGGAGCTTTCTAATGATCTACCCATGTGCACGTGCGGGTATCAGAATAGCAAAATTAAGCTGAAACTGGTAGTTTTTCACTTTACCCTGTAAAGGAAGGTCTCTTATGGTATACTGAGTCTGGGAAAAATTCATAGTGAGTGTGCGGAGGTGGCATTGAAAGAAGTTTGATGATTCCATGACACTGCATTTTCATTAATTGTAAAAATGCCATTGTTGTAGATAGTTTTTAAAAGCTGCAGAAACATGATAGATTTGTTTTATTTATTGTTGAATTTTATGACAAATTATAAACAATGCAAGGTGTTCTTTTAATATCATTTTAGTAACACTGAAGCAAGTCCCTTCTCCTAGCGTAACGTATTAAGGACAGTTTTCAGTTTTTAACTACTCATTTCATTCTCTGGAAGTGCAAAGTAGATGATATCAGATTTCATGCAAGTGTTATGTTCTGTAGTGTATTACTTCCACACAAGACAGTAAAACAAAGGTGGAGCAATAGGCGGAGGCCATATGCCATAATTTTGGAACGCGATATTTCCTCAAAGCCAGGGATAATTGGATTTCCTGATTCATCCTAGATGCCCTAAAAGTCCCTACAGCCCATGCTATGCAGCTTTCAGCTCTGTACTTTCAGTCTGGCAGTTTTACTCCTCTCCTGTCATTTACTTCTGTGATTCCCTGGCCCTTATCCTCCATTTCCTATGTTTTTGTGGCTGAAGCTAGGTTCTCATAGATCAGCCTTTATTAAATTAAAAGGTGCGTGTAGCCTCATTATCCTTCTCGCTGTGTTGTAGTTGATACTGTTTATTTTACCAGCAACTTCAGAGCTTTTTTGCTTCAGGCAAAGCAACTACTACACATTGTCAGATAAAGTACCTTATCTGTCAGCAGCACTCTTGTGAATTAATCATAATTCAATAGGTTTACTAATCAAGATTTGAGATGAATGTTTTGATAGAGCAATCAGATTTGTCTAATCTATCATTACTTGACAGTTGCTTTAGGCAGAGTGCTAACTTGGCATTAGTACCTGGTTCTGATCAGTTTGGCATGGCCCCACCAGTCAGTAGCATCAGTTCTTGCAGCAATGGACTTCTGCATAGATACTAACTATAGTTCTCTTTCAGTTTCAAGAGAGACTGGAGTGAAGCTGAGATCAGGCAGCTCCCACCTATCCTGTAATGCATTATCAAAAAATTTTTGAACCAGTTCGCTTTGTAATTTTCACAAATAACAAAAATACTTGGAGCTTGTTGACAAATCTGAGACATGATTTATGGTAGCATATGCAAACATTGCTCAGAACTGAAAGGGTCACTGGAGTAGAAAGGAGATAAACTTAATATATTGTTAAGTGTTACTAATTATGAATCCAGTCACGTCTGATGTCACTAAAATTTGTTCTCTATTTTGCCCAGTTAAACATTCTTGGGGGTAATTTACAACATAGCTTGCAGCAGTTTGCTCAATTTGAAAGCATAAATGAAAGCTTTCATTGTATATTGACATATTTTTCTTGTTAAGCAATGTTTAAAGTACTGATACAAGGTGCTGTAATAGTGGGTTAGACTGCAAGTGCAAGTTTGGTACATTGTAGTCAATAATGCATTAGTGAAGGAGAGAATTGATGTTTGTTTGTTTGTTTTTAAATATGGGTGGAGTCTTGTCTCCATGTAGAAGAAGGAAAAAAACCTTCAAGCATCAATGGCTAAATATAGACCGTTATTCCCATTTAATTTAATCTTAGGGTTTGTGTCAGTAGTATAAACACAATGTATGTGTGGACCTCTAGTTTCATCAACTCAACATATCCTTCTGTCATGCTAATCTTATAGTACTTGTGAGTTTGGGGATCAGATGGCATTTACATGTTAATGTGATGAGAAGTCCACTGTGGACGGTCCTGTGTACAGACGGTGGTTATAGGTGGTGCTTGCTTGTTCTTGTGCAGCATCCTACCATGAGAATTATGTACATTTAAATTCTGTTGAAGCCCTTCACACAGAGCTAAAACCAGTCCCATACCAGCGGGATGTAAACTCTTCTGCCTATGTACAGTTTAGTTTCTCTCTTAATCATCTGAAAATTTGAAATACATTAGGTAAAAGAAGAAGCCAAAATGTACCAGGTCTCATATAGATATTCACCCCTAAGCCTAGAAAACAAAAATGTGCAGGTGTAACATTTTATATAGCAGAAATTAGTGTCCAAATGTCTTTACTGTTCCAGTTATGAAGGAGTTCAGTACAGTGTAATGGCAACTTGCAGTGCTAATATTTTGGTAACAACAAGATGGGGTAGGAAATAGACTATCATTTAGTGATGAGCTCAGAGCACCATGGTATAAATATTGGTATTCACTTGAGGTTAAATAAGCAACCATAATGCTAGATCCTTGCAGCCATGCTTTAGTTGCTTTCCTGCAGTTATCTATGAGCTCAAAAGCTCACTAACTTCCAGTATGCCTGCACAGATGCCTTCAGAAGTCCTAGTGCAAATATTTCTTGAAAACTGCCATGGAGTAAGGATGCCAGTAGCACTAACCACTTAAGAGTATCAGCAGGCGAATTGAGTCAGAGTCTAATGCTCATCCGATCTGTATTGAATCTATTGCAGACAGTGAGGACAATAACTCCTCTTGGTAACGATCAACGAGATACTTTCCTGGTTAACTTCAACACAAGTGAAATGCCTTCAGTATCTGCTGCACATCAGAGAGAACTTTTGTGTGCCATCCTGTAATGCAACACTGACTAGTAAAAAAAAAAAAAAGAAAGTGATACTCCAGTGCAAAGAAAAATGTACTTCTGATTTTACCTTTTTGGTTTTTTAGCATAGCCTGGCAAATTAAAAAACAAACAAACAAACAAAAACAAAAAACGCCACCACCTTTTTATGGCTATTGTTTTAAAAAGAATTTTTTTATTTTTGCCAGTCACTACTCTGCTAAAAGCCAAAGTGAATATTATTTGTACTCACTGCTCATAAAATACCATAGGCCTGTTTCTATGGAGTGATGAGAATTACATTGACTTTGTCACCACAGGATTCCTTCTAATATCCTGTCAACAGTCTCATGCCCTGCATCTACTGCTGTGCTCAAATCCCATCTCTCCATAACATTTAAAAGGAATAATGAAAGGGCATCCTTTCCAATATCAGACTACTCTATTGTTTCATTTGTGCACTGAACTGCTGTTGATTACTTTGCAAGTTCCCTCTACCTGGTAAACTGGGCAAGATTTTTTCTATACAAATTTAGATGAGGAAAGCTTTTTGATGATCAATGAAGTACCTTGTATGTAAAGTGGTTGATTAAATTTCCTTGCTTTCTCCATCAAATTCTGCAAGTTAAAAATCCCATTCTGAGGTTCTCCGCTCACTCAAAACCCTGCTGCCTTGACAGCCACCTTTGACTTCATTTTCTTCTTGATAAAATCTATCATGACATGCAAGAGTGCCTTGCTCATGTGAGATGAATGATGGTCCTGCATGCTTACTACAATAACATGAGATTAACATAGATCAAAGATTTGCTAGAGTTATTAAGAGTAGGCAGCCTCCACATACTTAATTCATCTGGATTTTTTCCCTTTTTCTAGTTAACATATCAAACTAATAAATAGCAATGAGTCATTCTGGTTTTTTTCTTTAGAGTGCTAATAAATGTATTTGAGTTGACAGTTTTATAATGGTGAGGAGATAAAAAATGTTCTTGGTAAAAAGATGCTCCGTGTGAATAGTTGTATGCGTTTCTGTTCACATGGTCATATATATAACACCTGTATGATCCCTCAGGCAATTCAGTCACTCATTTTTCCTGCCAATTTGCTTGCTTCATTTTGATCTATGTTTGCTGTCATTTGTCAACTGACACCTTTAGCATGTTATCACATCAGTTGTTTTGAGAACATGAATGCTGATAATTACATCAGCACTGCCCCATTGCAGGAGGATAGACTAGACAGTCACCTGAGACTGTTTTGTACAGTTATTTAACAGTTATTAATTTCTGATTTTCATGTGTTGCAAAATTGCTGGTCGCTTATCCATGTTTCTCATTGCAGATTTGTAGGTGGTAACTAGAACTCCTTCATTAAGTGCACGTCCTCATGGCTTCAGTATTGGAACTTGGTGGTTGGGTGTTTTCCCCAGTTGTACATGTCTTGCCTCCCCTCATACAGATGTCAAAGACCTAAAGAACAGTCTCAGGCTTCCTGTGCCTCAGTTACTCTCAAGTTCCTTAGCTTAGAACAGAATTCCCTGGAGTTTGTGCATGCGCATGACCACCATCTGTGCATTACCAAATTTCCATGAAAGACCAGTCTACCTTTATCACAACTTACTGAGATTCCTTAAGGGCTTCCTGCAAATATTCTTTATCGTGTCAGGCATTCCTTATCATTTCTGCCTCTTTCTCATTACCATGATAGTTCCATCATCTGGATCCAGCTGCTGGTTGTTCTTCCCTTCTGTGAGGGCAGTCTTCTCTCTAGCACTCACTTTTATAAAGGAGCATAGGTGAGATCTAGACGGTAATTGTGGTTCCCATTCATGTAAGGCTTTGCACAAACAAAGTGTCCCAGAAGACTCTTTGCCAAAGTTAATTTTCATTTTAGTTAACTGATTCACCTGCTTTTCTTCCCCAAACCTCATGCTTTCAGAATGGAAGCATTTGATGCAAGGAGTAACTTGTCTTTCTGTGTATGTGGAACTAAACATTTCACCCAACTGTTGTCTTTTTATTTAGACAAAGATCTCAAGACATCATGAAATAAGCCAGAAACTCATTGAAACAGAATCATGTCATCTTAACAGAAACACATTTCATATCTGTAACCAGTAGGTGAAGCTCCGTAACACAAGTCTTAAATAAAACAAGAATTGTTCCAGTAGCATTAAACAGTGCTACTGCTTTAAAAGAGACTTACCCCAAAGGGCTTATTACCACAATTTTCCAAGTCTTTAATTTATTACGTGCTCCGTGTTTTACTACCTTTCCCAGATTTTAGTTATCTCAGCCCCACTTTTGAGTGCTGAAAGGTCAAAAGGTGCACTGCAAAGGCTGTGAGCGTAAAGGCACATCAAATGCTAAAATGTGTAGACTATTTGAAATCAAGGAATAAAATATATAACTGTTTATTTCTGAAGTGCTTGCGCATATTTTAGAATCCAGCATGAAACCTCTTTAAACATTGTAGTGCATAATTAACATTTACCTTTTTATCTATGCATTTTTTCACAAACGTCTAGAACAGGATTTACTGGGAGTTCAATATGGGTGTTATAGGAAAAGGTCTGTCAGGTTTTCAGCGTGAAATCTAAATGTGTGGGGTGTGGGTTTTTGTTTTTATTTTTGGTTGGTGTTTTTACTAAAATTTCTTTTTTAGTGTGTCTCCTACAAGGAGACAAAGTGATAAGGTATTCACAACAACAAAAATGCAGCTTCCTATGCAGTCTGCAAACACCTAGATGTACATGTGTTATAAGGGAGACACAATTTTGTTATTTAAAGATATACATCTTACATTTATGTAGTGCCTTTTATCCCCAAGGATCCCAAAGTACTTTAGAAAACTCTTAACATATGTTGGATCATCTAGCATGCCACTAGAGTATTGGCACCTGTGGTACGGAACACAGTGGTCTTTTAAAGAAGTAAAATTATTTGAAAAAATATAGATACAAAAGACAGTAAGCATCCAGGTCAACTGCCACTAAAGTCTTTCCATTGATTTTGATGGGAGGTACACAAGAAAAAAATCAGGAAGTGTCACTGTTTTATTTGGCAGATTAAAAAAAGAAAAGCACTGTCTATTTTTTTCCCCAAAAAATCTGTAGTTTTACAGAATCACTTGTATACTGCTTATGATTTCAGATCCTAAAGAGACTTTTTAAGCCATTTCAGTTTAACTTCAGCTACACGTACCTAAACTCGAGAATTTTTTCTATTGTAAATGAGTAGGACTTTAGTTAGTGAAGAAACTGGAATTTCACTGGGAGTAGAATGGATGCTGTTATTTTGAAGAAAAATATGACTATAATATTAAGACCAAATCTTGCTTACATTGGCAGTGAAGAGAAATTGTGGTGGTGACTTTTATGGGCTTTGAATAAATACATAAATAAATTTAACATGTTAAAATACGTTAAGTTTATCTGTCTACCTATCTTTCTCCGTATAGATGTAGTTCACGGTGATATGCACAAGAAATGCTTCCAAGATTTGTAGAAAGAAAGTGGAAATAGTTTTCCTCTTCCATATTAACCTAGGCAGTTTTCTTATTTCACTTCTGGGTGCTAAGGGTCCTGGACAGGTCCTAGTTAGACTTTTTTTTTTTTTTTTTCCTTCTGTTGCTATTTTTGGACTGATCTAACTTTCAAAAAGACAGATGCCCAAGGCTATACCCCTGAATGCACATGAAAACTACTTTAGCAAGGTGTATGAATCTAAAATTCACCTGTATGACTTAACAGCTGCTGGCTTTCATCTGAAAGCAGAGATGCCTGATGTTGTTAGTGCAGCCAGGGAAAACTGACAGTCTCGGTTGCAAGTCCTGCCATTTCACATGTAAATTGGTCGGAAACCGAAGCTGTGGCCTTTAAGAAGTTCTGCCCCTCAAAGTTTTTGTTTGCACTGTCCAGCTCCTGCATCTGGGTAAGTGCTAGGCACTCCAGGATTTGCATTAGAGGTGCTGTTGGCACAAGGAGGCATAAAGTGGAGTTGCTGCTGTAGCTGGTTACTGCTGCCATCAAGGTGTAGGGGCTGTAACTGAACTGGCAGCACTAAGCTTGTCCAGACATAGAAGTGGTTGGCTATGGCTTAAAGCCACCGGTACCAATTCCGCAGTGCCAGTACTGACTGTGCTTCAATTAGGAGCCTGAGTCAGACCAATGTGGTTTTGTCTTTCTTACAGGTATTCCGTGCCACCTGAGCAGCTAGTGTAGTCTGACAGGCCCTGCTAAACTGGGAATGGTACCGACACCAGTGAATGATTTGGGGTTTTTTGTTTAGTATATGAATATTTGCAATCATGGTTGCTGTGTGTAAAATATTTCATAATTCTGAGTCATCGTAAGTACTGGAATATGTTGTGTTAGATCAAAAAAATCGTCCTTAGCATTATCACTCAATGGTAATACAAGTGGTGTTAACTCTTTTCTAGAAAAAATGTGCTTATATCCTCTATCAAGAACATATGATCTTGATGAAGACCTCTGATAATATACAGTACACTGTCATTCTTAAAAACATTTTTCACTTTAATTATTTGTCATAATAACCATTTGTTGGAAGAGACCTGAAAAATACTCTTGTCAAAGTCCAGTGGATTTATCTTAGCTTTGAGAAACTTGGTACACACAGCAACAGTAGCCAGCCCATGCACATTTTTAGCTCCTGGGAAACATTTCAGTGAAAGAGCTTTTTAATTTCTGATGTAAAGTTTTTGTTTAAGAAGCATCACTTTTTTTGGCAGTTGAATGAATGAGTTTAATTTTTATAATTAAAATACTTTGATTAATTTGTTTCATTTGACTAAAAATGTCAACAACATCGATTACATTTAGACCTTTTCCAGTCTAAAGTGGTAAATATTTTTGTAAATGAATTCATCTGTTGTTAAGTGAACATACAAATGTAAAAGAAAGCAGAGTTAATTTGTTTCTTATCCCATTGACCATCCTGCTAATATTCACCGTCACTTTGTAGCGTGAGTCACAAAGTATCTAGGAACTGTAAGTTTGGAAAACCATATTGGCATTCTAATATGATCTTTTTAAATAAGTGTTTGGCTTGGGAATGTTTCTCAGCTTCCACGCCCAACATCCCTTCCTCAAAATCCCCTCCAAAGAGAAGAAGTTTTAAATCATGATTAGTCTTTATGTTTTAATGTGTTTTAGTTGCCTTTGCAGCCCCTGGATGTGTTAGCAGGGTGGGGTGGAAGTGGAATAATTACTTAATGTTATTATATATAATGTAAAGAACCAGACTAGGAAAAGTTGTGATCCTTTTTTCTAAATTCTACTCCTTACAAAAGCAGAGGGAGAAAAAATAAGGCAGCTATTGCTATGGTAAATAATTTGAGAAATATCCATAATTATGCTTTATCCATTTCATTGATTTCATGCAAACTACTGGCTTTTTTGTGTATGTTTTTAGTAAGGCTGGATGGGTCTCATAAGAAATTAATATGCTTTGGAAGATGTCCAAAACTCAGATAATGCTTTTTTTTTTTTAATACCAGTTAATAAATATTCCGTAGTTAAAATAGGTAGCAGCTGAGTGTTGATGAGGGTAGGATAAATCAGAACAACTATTAATAACTTGCTTGTGTTCTGCATGGGCAAAATTTCAAGTCGATAATAAAATATTGTTAATCAGTGGATTGATTTGACCATAAAGCAGTTGTATATTGATGCAACTGAAGCATTAAATTTGAACATTGTCATCTCTGGGTGTGTCAGATCTGAAGGCTACATTGCAAGCTATGAATTCCCCAGTATTGATAGTAATCAGAGATGGGGATTTTTAAAGGAGGTATCCACCCTCTACAGAATAGAAAGGGTAAAAAGTTCTCTAATGAATATGATGCAAGATGATCAAAGCGGATCATCAAAGTATGTAGTAGCTACTGTACCAGCCATATCTCTACTAATGGCTCTTGCTGTCTACCTGTCACTGAACTGTAGAGAGAAGGAGGGGAAAAGTAGTTCAGAGGACAAAGTAACGTGGTGGGGAGATTATTTTCCCAGACACGTTCATGATATTTGAGTCCCTGGGTCATATCTGAAACCATAGGTTGGAGTATTATGCTGTCATTTTAGATGTATGGCTTTTGCTGAGCTAGAAGTTGTAGTTGAGGAGATACACTGAGGTCCAGGTCTAATTCCCCAGGAGGTACTACTTGGCATAATGTTTGGTGCATTGATATTAGCCGTACGTTGATTCAGAACCAAAAGCTTTGTCAGTCATTGTGAGCAGCTGATCTTTTCCTCTTAGCAGTGGGTTTTCATCAAGTGATCTTTTATAATGAAGAAATTGAACTGAGATTAGAGGACTAATTTTTAATTTCAAAATAAAAGGACATTTGAGTTTGGGCACAAGGGAAGATGTCTTCTCTTTGCCTCTTTAGCACCTCTCAAATTCATTGAAATATGTTTATTAGTTCTCTGAAGACTGAAAAGGCTTTGAATTGTCAGTGGCACATGTACTCACACAGAAATCTGAGAGAAGCTGAAACTTTTTTTTGTTTTGACTGGCACTTGCAAGACATCAGCTAAGTAAAATGCAGTATGTAATGCAGTATGTAGCTGTGAACAATTTCCTCCTCCTTTTTTAGTGTTCATATTTTATTTACTGTATCTTGCTCTCAGTGCTCCAAATAATCTTAAAATAAATCCGATCCTATTTGATAAGAAAACCAACAGTTTCTTCCCTTCTTTTCTCTTCCAATCAAATCAAATACCTTATCAACCTAAAAATAATCAGAGCTAGTCTCTTGAGAATTCCCCACAGCCATTACCTGACTTTGCCCAGAATGCTTCCTCCACTCTTAGGGAGAAGGGAATGCCAGGGAAGAAAAAAAATGCCGATAATCTGGCTTCAAAGAAAGAGATCCCACTCACTTAGCAGTGTTGCTTCTCTTAGGCATTTCTTTGGTGTACGGTTGCAGCAGTTGCTACTGTGGGCAGACGAAAAAGAGAGAAAGGACATTTAGACAGGTAATTTCTCCCAAGTTTTAGAAATTTACAGGACCAACTACATTTTAAAATGTGCTTAGAAGACAGCAGTAAACAGAAATTTCCATTGCGAAGCTTTGCAATATTTAGAGAACCATCACTTAGCAAACAAATTGTGCACTGGCTACCATTTCCAAATAGACTTATTATAGATATGAAACATTATGGAACTGTCATTGCCATGTTTTCTGTGGTAAATGAAGTAATCATTCAGCAGAAAACAAAACCAAACAAAAGCAGGTGGTGTGGTGTCCGTTGCTAGCTAGGAAACAATTATGAAACATGCCAGAACAGCTTCAATAAGCAGAAAAGTTCTGTGATATCTTAACCCAGTAATATTGTATTGCATGGTTACACATCTCAAATGAAGTCAGAACAATTAAAGATTGAAAGACTGTTTTCTAAATTTTTTTTAAATCTATGCACATTATGATAACATATAGAACTCTATTTCTAATTGGGGTAACGTTGTGCATGGTGATGAACAGATGCCTAAGTGCCTGAAATTAAATGAAATGAATGGCCCCTTCTGTAGTCGCAAACCGTAAAGAAAAGAGACAGAGACTTACTCAAGGCCATATAGCGAGTTCCCGGCAATGCCAAGGTGAAGCGTTACCATCTTCGGAATGTCAATCCAGAGCTCTGTCGGCTGGAGCTCACTGCCTACCTTGTATGGAGAGATGCTCCAGCTTCCTACAGGCCAGCACTTTGATTTATGAGCTCTGAACATATTTGAATGGTACTGTAGATGCAGGATGTAAATTCTTACATTTTTACTTTTATAAAATACAGCTCACTGAAAGACATGAACTGAATGTGAAAACTAACCATTTTATTCATAAGTGCTTATTTCCTGTTTTGGGGTCAGTAAAAACAACAGTGAGGACCAAGTGATTTGATCACCATTACATGTAGTAATTTGTCTGAAATTATTTTCTCATTGTGATTCTGAAAACATGACCGAATAGGAAAAGGGGACAATTTACACCTGCTTTTAATAATTCATTTTAACATTGACACGTGAAAGAAAATCTCCATTTGAGCTCAGAGGTTGAAAGCTCTTTCATAGCAAACGGAAGCGACTTGTTTGCACCGGTTTCTTGCTACAGAATGTTTAAAGCAGCAGAAACTAAATTAGTAAAACTGCATGAAATAAATACAAATTTATTGAAGGGATTTGGGAGGTGCAATTTGTGAATGAGTCTATATGAGGACAGAAATGAGACCTGTAGTATTTGGGTAGAAATTGTTCCTTAGGCTGCAAGCTGCTTTTAGGTCCATATGGTTCTCTCATCCACATGTACAAAGAAGTCTGCGCGCAGGGGAGGAGAGAAATGTGGCCCTTTATGATTAGTGAATTGAGAGCTTGAGTACACATAAACACTGTACTATTAGCACAGCCCAAGACCAAAGGTATTGCAAATTAATTGAGCAAAAAAATTTGTGTACAGTTGGCATGTCTGTTCTTACATGAATCAGAAGGAAGAGTTGGGCAGAGATCCTTTGAGGAAGAAAAGAAAAACATATGTTAGTTATTGTATTGAGAGGATGTTTTTATGAGAAAAGGGGATGCTGCTTCATTAATAACTCTGACATGTCACACCAATTCTGGTAGGTCTGATAGATTAAACATGAACCTCTCATTATTCAAGCAGCTGAAATGTATTGGCTGCTTTACCCACCTAATATTTATTCCTTGCACAGTATAGCTACAAAATTGACATCTTCTTTTAAAATTGTTTGGCTGTAATAAATATAAAACTTTCACCACTGATGTAAAGCATTGCTAGCTGGCATCATTTCCTATCCCTTTTTAATTATTCTTGACACTGTGGAGAAACATCTAATATAAATCTGTAATGTGCTCTGATGACAAACTACACGGTTGGAAGACCATGTAATCTCTCCACAATTAATTAAAGTGCACAGAGCTTTTTTTTTTTTTTTTGCCCTTTTTTTTTTTTTTTTCTTTTTTTCCACCCCCCCAGCAACCAGATGCCACTGACTGGCTCAAATAACATTGCTGTCAACTGTAAAAAATTAAGATCCAAACCCTAAGAAAGGTACTTAAATAAAGAAACCAGATGCCAGGTTATTTTTTGATATTACGGCATACATCTTGGTGGAAGGCACTATTGTTCAACATCTGTAGCTTTACATACTTAATTACTCACATAACTTAGCAAATCTGTCGGCAGTTTATTTCCACAAGTATCTGTCACTTCAGCAAATCCTTTATTGAAAACTGAACGATACCAATCAGCGTGAATAGTTCACCAGCACTCCTAGAGCAACTAAATTAAGGAGGATTTGGGTGCCGTTTGTTCCTTTTGTTTTTGAACGGGTGCGAATCTGCTTCAGAAGAGTTTCAGCTCCGTGCTAGAAACAGTTAGCAATGCCGTTAGACTCATAGGACACATGGAGTCAATCAAATGCAAATTAATAACAATTTTTAGGCAACATAAGAATGTTGTTGTAACATTTACTGACTGTAATAATACTGTGGATGGAAGACAGGTTAATAAAAGGTGTTTATTAAATATTACTGTACCACCATATGACTTTCAATGGTGAAGTCTATAGCCACAGGAAACTGCAGGTGCAAATTATTGCAAGATAGCAGCAAAAGTTCAGATACTATTCATTAAAGTTAACAAGAAAAAATTGCATAAGCACACTCTAATTTTTCATTGACATTACGGTATGAAAAAAATCACCTCAATGTTATTATTTAACATGGATATTTTTATGGAAATGTTTGAAATATGTTAATGTATTTTCTGCTGTTTCTGTAAAAATAGAATGTAAAGGATGGTATGCTAGTGTCAGTGGCTTTCCTACCCACCTAGCAAGTGTATTTAGATCAATAAAGTAAAATGTTTTGGGGTTACAGTTATTTGGAAAAACTCCACTATAAGCTTTGTTATTTCTCAGTTAGGATTGTTTTATTACTTAAAAAGAGTTTTTCAAGCATCATAAAATAAATTATTGTTGTTGTTAGTGGGGCCTTTTGTGGGTGGAATGTGCAACTGTTGTGACAAGCAGAGAGTGAGTTTCCTATCTCCTATGCATCTGCTATGTGCAATGCAGACTTGCTCTTTGTGCTGCTCTATGCGCAGTACCAACTGTAGGGCAGATGTCATAACAATTGATCTCTTCAGGATTAGCAGCATTGTATAATAAATATTTAGTCATGGAAATAACAATAAAGATACAACTTAACTATCTTAGTTGATTATGCAGTACTGATGGTTTAGGATGCAGTGGAAGGTCTGTGGTTCTGTTGTGTTTTGGAGAGGTTTCTTTTTATGAAATAGCCTTAGTGTTTGCAAACTGTTCTCTAACTCACTGACTTTCCAGTTCACATTTCACTTTATGCCACCATTCGCTCACTCCTCACGAATAATATAAATCAATAAGTTTACAGGACATTTCCTTGCTGCATGGTGTATTTCTTAAAAGAAATTTACTACTATTGCTAGAGTCGGTGGATTTTTTTGTCTCCTGCTACTAGACAGTTGGCACAACTAGAACCTAAACTACACTGTACTTGTTAATGCTCTTGGAGTGAAAACTCCTCCCTTTTAGCAAAAAGTACTGACTTACTGGCTTTGTAAGCATTCTGGTAGAGCGCACAGTGTTTCCACTGAAACATTTTAAAAATAGAGCAGTCAAAACTACAGAGCAGTTCATTAATGGGCAATGTGGATGCAATGTGGTGGTTTAAATCCATATAAAACTGATACAAACAACGTGTAAGCTTTTCTGTGCTGATTATTTTTGCTGTGTTTTTTAACATACTTTGTCTTCTGTCAAGGGGTTTAGTGTATTCTCAATGATTACATTTTTTGAGTCATTTTATTTGGGGTTATATAGAACATAATCATGTTATTTATACTTGCGTTATAGTTGAGGGATTTGAAACTGTGTTACAAACTATGGATCAAATTTCACTATCAAGTACCTCCAAGAAATCCCATTAGTTTCACCCATTTTAATGGGCTGTAACTGTGAGAGCATGTAGAGATCCATATGTATGCGTTCACATGCAAGACACTTCTTGAAACCGTTTGAACGGCAGCCACTCCTATGGCAGAACATAGCAAGGTTGCAGTGGGCTGGCCCAACACTGTACGGCGCAGAGCAGGCGGGGGAGTTCTCCCTAAAGAAATAAGGAATAAAGCTAGGTGGCATAAAACTTGTGTATTAAAAACATTCCATTTTGGGCAGAATCAACATTCTAAGGGTACAGTAAGCGCCAGGGGATTTTAGTGACCACAAATGGTTAGGAACTTGGTTTTACATCTCATCTGACCAATAGTTTATGACGCGCTGTGGTTTTTGCTTTTCTGCAACAACATGTTTCTTGGATCGTTTAAAGTATTTGGCTTGCAACACCTCTGAGGCATGGGTTAGCTCGCAGTAATGCATACTTTGATGTGTCTTATTGTTAAATTATATAGTGCGTACAATATTTCATTTTATTTAATACAAATCATTTTTATTTACTTAAAAGGAGCAAGCTGTCTTGTAATATGTGTTTGGCTTAGAAACAAAGGAATTATATTCTTTTAAGAGGTGTTTTATGTTTTATGGTTACTAAGAGAATAAATGGCCTTTTAATAGGCATTTATATAAGTGGGATCCATGTCTCCACTCTATTATATATTTTCAAATAATTAAAAGTGCTATACAAATGCCATATAATAGCCTTACAAAAAAGAGGGAAAACCCATGTGGTTTAAGATGTCAGGAAAAAAAAAATCCTGTTTCTTGGGGAGGGGAGGAGGCAGAAAGGTTTATTAGGGTAATTTAATTTCTACTGATGCTACAGACATGCATGGGATGAGGATGTGGGAGTTCAAATGTAGACGCTGCTTGTACTGTTCCCTGTAGTGACCTGTTCTTCATTGAGACAGTCAATTGACACAGACGCCAGTGCATTTATTACTGAGTCTACTGTAAATGAGACTTTCAGTCTTGCCAGGGATAGATATTTTTCCTGTGTTCACCACTATCACACATCACGTTTGAGGGAGGGGGAAAAGGAACTTTTAAAACAATAATATCAAACAACTTGGAAAAAAATGTTAAATATTACCATATGAAGAACTGATTAAATTTGTATGGTTTTCTTTCAGTAAAAATTGATATGTGATGAAACACAGTGCAGCTGGATAACTTGTTTTGGCTAACGTTCCAGTGTTCTCTGATCTCTTTACCCAGCTATATATAAAAAAAGAAACCGTATCAGCGTTCTTGTTCCTATTGTACAAGCTCTGACATAAACTCCCCCTTTTCATTTACCCCTTACCATGTGGACTATAAAAAACTTAACATGAGTTTGCCAGTGAGGTAGTTTATCTACATATCTTCTTCATATTTAGACCTACTCTCAAATATCATTTTTGTAAGTCTGCTCATCACAGTTTTCATGCATTTAATTTGAAAAACTACTGTACTTGGGTATTTCCAATTCAGCAATGCTAGGGAACCAATGAGCAGACGCTGCTCATGTTTCTTCTTTGGTGTAGCCCAGAAGCAAGTATGTTCTGATAGCTGGGAACCGAAGACTAGGTCTCAGAAGTTGTCTTGTTCTGTCCTTCAGACTCCATGGGGTCCTATACACGGTCATTAATTAGTGAAAATGCCACAAAGTTGAGGTACCTCTTCTTGGTTTATTGCAATACTATTATTTGTTTGTTTGTTTGTGTATATACTGAGTTTATGATCGTGGTATTTTTAGTGTGTTGAAGAAACTCAGGAGCAGTTCTTCCATGAGGATAACGTTTTCAAACAATCAGCTCATTTTTAAAACGCATGAATACTCTGTCAAAGTCATAAACTTATGCTTGTCAATATCAGAGGTGATTTTAAAATTCATATTCCTTACGAAAATTCCTCAGTACCTGAAATGCAGGAGTGTGAATTTAGGCTAGTTTGCTTATTTTAAATTCCTTTCTTCAGCCAAATGTCCTTATATTGCAGGCTTTTTGGCTGGCACAGGAAGATCAGACTTCCTGCTCATTGAGGTAGATAGAATTTTTCTTTTATTTTGGGAGTGGCAGGGGGTTGCTACAAAGTTTAATTTTCCATTTTGTTAACTAAGAACATATGCTAAGGGTCTTGGACTCTCTGAAGTACTGACTGACATAAAATATAATGGCAATCCAGCATGGGCTGGGACTGGAGAATCTTGGATATTGTCCCACTAGATACTGGAAGACTGCAGATTTTTTTAACTGGGATAGATAGCATGGGTAATTTGCTCTTCACTTTGGCACACTCTGTTTAATTGCAACTACAGCAGAGCAAAACCATCTGCTAAAGTGATCAAGGTCGGAGTTTTTGAGTTATGAACGTTAGAGAAAGTCATAGATACAGTTCTTCTTGTCATTTCTTGTGGTGGAACCCCACAGAGATATACCCCATCCTTGGTATATAGTGGTTGTCTCTGTTGTTTGATTAAGTGCCAACCATGTGTTCCATCCTACTGCCAGTCCTGTACTACTGCAGCTGCTAGCACACTGCGCTGCTTCTGCTTGCTCTGTTTGTCAGTGTTGTTCCTAACTCTTCCATATTTTTCAAGGGTGTTTGGTGCAACACCGTGTTGGAAAATAGGAAAAAACTAAGAAAAGCTTCGTGATCATTGCAGGCTCTAGTTAGGGACTGCACAAACTGGAACATCTAGAGCTATGAGGTTTTCCATACTTCATAACAACAAAGCTCTATTTTCGCCATTTTAGTCAGATTTTCTGCTTTTGCTGCTGTCAGATAGAACACTTTTTTTCTTATGAAAAGTTTGCGCCTGTGGAATCCTTGGACCGTCAGTGAGGACTGCAAAAGGAATGATTCTTCTGTTCTTGTGTTTGCCACTGTGCACCACTTTGTGATGACTTCCAAACTGTTCTTCATTCTCAAACATAAGCTTCCTCTGCAAACATCTCCACGGATTTCTTTTTTTCCTGTTTAGAATACTACACTTTTATGGAAAAGAACACAACTTTCAAAAAACAAAAAATCTATAAGCCCCCCAACAGAGAATTAAATAAGAATAGGGATTTATATCCCTGCAAGAATTACCTAGATTAAAAAGGAAATATCTGCAGTTAATATACTATTAATACTCTAATTCTACAGCAGCCTTTCCATTCCTATTAGTTCAATTCTCAGTAAATTCTAATTACCTTTTATATTGAAATAGATAATTTTTCTGCTTCAAGTGTGGAGGGGTTATTATTGTTTATTGAATGTCAGGACAGAGAAGATTGCACTGTACCTTTATCCCCAAAACACTAACGGCAGAATTCTGACAATGTTCTCATCGTGTTTAGCCTTCCTGAACATGATTGTTGTATAAGGATATTATACCTCCTTTTTGTCACTGCTAGCACTGCACAATTATACATATATGGATTTTTTTATGCTCAGAGTTCATACTGTATAACTCAGAAGCATTACAGAACCTACCTTTCTTGTCCAAACCATTAACCGTGGAAATGAAGGCTGATATTCTAAAAGGAGCAGTCAGTAACTTCTACTCTTTGAACAAAATTCTCATGCAATTGTAGGCATTTTCTGTATACATAAAGAACGATCGTGGCCTTTTATGCCCTTTAAAACTTGCTTGTTTCATTTTTCTGTCTTATCATTACTACCATAGCTCGCTCTCTGTTCGTATCAGTTAATGTCACATTTGTGTTGCCAACTTAACTTTCTAGGCTAAAGAGTATCTTAGTCATAAGAATATAAAAACTGCTATGAAAGTTCAGGTGAAAGGTCCACCTAATTTAGTAATCCAGCCTGAACTGTGCCCAGTTTTGAAAGCATAGAGAAAGAGTGGAGAGAGAGGATGCTGGAAGACAAAAACTGGTTTTCCACATCTCAACCTTACTGGACATTTATGTGAAGAAGATCTGGTATAACTAAGTGGGAGTTAAATTTGTTGAAATACAATGGAACATTGTAAAAATAACTTAAAAATTCATGCACAATTCTGTGCCCATAATTTAATTCACATGTGCATGTATTAATTCTGATTTCAGCATGATGTAATGTATGTGCTAAGTTCTGACAGGCTAAAATTAGAATTTCAGTTTGTACAAATAAAGACAAATGATTTAATAGATGTACGGAACTGAGTAAGCAATTATATATGTTCTGCGATACCTTTGTTCACACAAGAGGAATGCTATATCGTGTTCTCTATAGTAAGGTTCACTCCTTACATTTATAGGATAAGTAATGGACTTCATAAAGTCAGTAATTTTTGCAAGGCTCAATAGCTTCTTTCTGTAAAAGTATTGTCTGCTCTGTAAACAGTAGACTGTAAAAGACAAAAAAAATCCTCAGAATTACTGCCACCCCCAAAAATACACTCTGTTGCCCTAAAACCCAGTCAAGCAAAGTTCTGTATGCATATGTGTATGGGATGATATATTTTCATTGGAAAAGAAAAAGTGTCCAATTTTTAGACTATTTTGGAATACCTTCTAAATTTTTTTCTTTAAATAACATCAGTCCATAAGTATAACTCATTGGAAGGAACATATTTCAAAAGGGTATATATGTGGTGCTTAACTTCTGAGAAGTGGCTACTGCCTGAGTTTTGTGGCTACTACCTTTTTTTTATTCTAAAATACTGATTCTGACATGATACAGAGACAGCAGAAATGACCCAGAGAAGGTATAAATCAGCTAAAACAAAGGAAAGCAAGTGCAAGGAAGTAGTAAAAGAAGTTTTCTTCTATCAGTTCAAAGTCTTGTCCATCTGCTCTTAATTTATCGTCATGGAGAGTTTGGATCTTTCACTGCTGTTAGGCCACACAATGAATCAAATCCTGTTTCCTAATTTCCACCATTCGAAGTTATGGTCCTAGGAAATGGAATTCTGCAGTTTCTTGCCTCTCTTCATGACAGCTGGATGAAAGGAATGAGGTGAAGAGAGGAAGATGGCAGTGCAGACCTTTCACTTGGAACCTCCATAGGTCCCTAACTTTGGCTTGCAAAGGAATTGACTTTTTCTGTCTCTGACAGCCTTTAGGTAAAGGCCTTTCTGTGGCCATTGCGTACTGTCTTTATTTGTATATAACTGTGAAGAATTTGTCTTATTTTTGCTAGATGCTATCCAATATTTTAATGGTATTTCATAGAAATTAAGGTGAAAATATTCTATGGCTGAATAAAAAAGAAAACCCAGACGGATTGCTTCATGCATTACTTAGCTGCCCTCTTCCAACAAAGTCAAAATTATATTAAAACCTCAGAGTATCCCTTCTCAGATTTTATTTGATGATTTCAAATGTCTGATTTCTTTATTAGATGTTGTTGAATTAAAAGTATATAGAGTTGGGTAGGAATTTAAAATAGAATTTGGATTCAAAAAGTCTCTGAACCAACTTCACAGATCTGCTTGAAAATGAACTGCTTCTCATAAGATGTGAGAGGAGTTTGGTATGAAGTGACAAAAGTCTGGGTATTAGGCCTGTTCTAAAGGTAAGGAGCCCAATTCACTGCTCCGTTGTGTTCTCCAAGTGTCTGTATATCAGGATATCAATTGCTGCAAAATTAGAGTGCTCACACTTCACATGTGCTGACTAGGCAGTGTGCAAATAAAAATAATGCAGACTTAAGATATTTCTGGGACGGCGGAGCAAGGGAAGTTTTGGCAGATGGTATTCAGGTCTGTTTGGAGTGCCTGTGTATGGTATGTGATTCCACGAAGGGCATGTGATGCTTATGTGTGGTTTCAGCCTATAATTACTTGGTGAGGTCAATATCCGATACCTTTAGTTTCAACAACTGTGTTTTAAAATATAGATAGCTTGATGGGCCAGATCGTGGACCACGTCACCCCACAACCCAGTCCCATTTGAAGGAAGATACAAGCTGCACAACAAGGAAAGACTTTGAGCCTTTGTGTTATGTATTGCAGTAAAGTATCATCTATTGTGAAATTACCTTTTATTGTGTTGAATGTCTGTAGCAGACTTCCTTTCCCAAAAAAGCATGTTGAGAAGATACAGTTGTCTCAACTCTCAGAAGAGCTTTCCAAATTAATTTTTAAAGTTTAAGTAATTAGTTACTTATTACATTAAATTTATGTAAGCTGTTAAATGTAAATGCTTCACTTTCAAGGGGAACCTAAATCATTCGTACGTTGTGGTGTAATCCTTTTCTATTAGAATCAGAAGAGTTTACTGCGAGGCATGGCTTTCTCCCATGCAGAGGCAGTATGCAGCCCCCTTTCTTACACATCCTGGTGTGGGTTTTTCCGTGAACACTTTTTGCTCTTTAGTTATTTGTTGTAATTATCAAGTTCATTTTTCTCTAATAGATGTGATTAAGTATATTTAGCACTGTGTAATGAGTTTTCTGCCTGGTTGCGTTCTGGCTAATAAGGAATTCCTCAGAGTCTCTTCTGACAGCTGCTGTGGATCCCAGGTTTGTGCTGCCACAAGAGACCTCTTCCATGAATTGCTAACATTAGAGAAATTAACTCAGTTAGACTAACCATAAAATCTGGGCTGAAATTTGATTACTAGTAGATCTCGTGTTAGCTTTCAGCAGCACAGATATTGTGGTGTTCTCTTGCACAGAAAGACCCACAAAAAATCATCAGAATTAAAAAATACTTTTGCATTCACACATAGTGAATATGTAAAGTTCTTTGTGGAGGCTGTACTGATAAAAAAAACCCTGATTGAAAATAATACTAGCAATAATTGTTCAGTGTTATTGTTATAGTAGTCCCTTTTTCAGCTCTTATGATCCATCCACTAACTTACCAGTCTATGGATAATACTTTTGTTATCCATACTACTTCCTATTATTATACCAGCTCCCAAATTTGTGAGGCTGAAAATGATGGGAAAAATCTGTAATTGGTGATGCAGTGCTGTGGTATAGTTGCTTAGCAACAGTCGCTGCAGCCTCTTCGCTGAGTCTCCGGAAGGGGGATACAGAGACAGGAAGATGAAATAAATACAGTTTCAGCGTGGTTGACTTTGTAAGAGAATGATAAAGGTTGTAAGTTATTTTTCTGCTAAGTGCCAGTGACTGTGGGAAAAGTCTTCTGTAAACAGATCCTGTGAAAAAGGAAAAAAATGGAAACTGGTCACTTGACTTTCTGAATTACTAGAACAGAATGAAAATATAGCAGTAAATATGTTTTCTTGCTAACTGTGAGCCTGCGTTATATTATGAGGTATTTTCTGCTGTGGTGCATAATCGTTACAGAAAATGCGTAATCATAACCGTGTGTCTTCTATTTATCACTACAATTGAGTACCAAATTCATGGAGAATAGGGGTTGAAAATTAATGCCAAGTACCTCTTAAATTCCCTGCTGGTATGTTAATTATATAAAGACTGTTCATAATAGGGTTAGTGGTAATGTAATAAATATGGATGGGTCTACAATTTTAAATTCTTTTGAGATCTGAACAACTCTACGTTTAGGATCACACAGTATTAATTGCTAGGAACTATATTTCAATCCTCTTCTGTTTTATCCAGTGAAATATTTTACAAAGACTCGTGTGATTACTAAAGTATCACAGTGTTATTTTCAGTACCGTATATCCCACACCCCGAAGCCTTTGGAAATCTGCTGTGCTTGAAGCCTCTCTGTAGAGCGAGATATCACACTTTGCTACATTATTTAGTGCAAAATCTCAGCCTTTATAAAGCATAAAATGTAAAAGGGAGTAGGAAGTAAGTTGATGCAGATATATCCAACTTTGTTAAGGGGCTCTTATCTGCAGTAACCAGCAACACGCGGGGTTTTTCCAAGTGCTAGTTATTACTGCTAGTCAGTGCTGCTTTGCAATTAGTGTTGGAGCACCTAGATAAGGTGGATATATAGGAACGAAGAACAGATAACATAAATGCAAACAAGGAAATTTAAACCTTCTGACCTCCTTTGTACTTGTTTATTTCTGAACTGATTCTTAAGCAAAAGAGCAAAAAGAGGTTGCATTTCAGTATGGTTCCTTTTGGGGAGAAATATGTTTAGAAATTTAGAGCGAAAGACCTAATTATTGAAGAGTTTGTATTGCTTCACTTTTACATTAACGTATTTTGCAAATGATGCTGCCCTCATCATAAGCGTGGTCCTAAAATTCATCATAAATAAGACACTGCATATCATAAAAGCAAAGAGGTTTTGATCTAAGTGGGAGTCTGCTGGTTCATTTTTAGAAGGTCAGATTGATAGACAATATCTCACAGTCTAGATAGTGACTCTATCAAACTAATTCTTAAACACATAGTAGTACAATGAATTATTCCTGTCTTGGAAGTATGGTTTATGACCTTTCTGCCCCAGGTATTATTGCTGATTATTATCTGAGAATGGGTAGTAGCATGCTTTTTGTTTCATTGTTTTTTGTGTTGTTGTTTTTTATTTTAACTCAAGCTGGTTTTTAAGCAAATATGTTTTATGAACCATTTAATACAGCAGATTTCTGATAAAATAAATTTCTCTTATAGCGTGGTAATAAAGAACCGCTCTTCACCTTTCTTTTCTCCTAGAGGTTATTGTTTAAACTAATATCTCAGGTTGTGCAGATAAATATTTCTGTGACCTTTTGTTTTGTGGTTTTTTCACACTGATTTGCAGAAAAGCGTGAGCATTTCAGAATATTTTAATTTAT
Source organism: Gymnogyps californianus (assembly GCF_018139145.2). NCBI lineage: Eukaryota > Metazoa > Chordata > Aves > Accipitriformes > Cathartidae > Gymnogyps > Gymnogyps californianus. The sequence continues at coordinate 18,425,444 of NC_059482.1, forward strand.
TTTGCAAAATCTGCCCTTGCTAATTGCCAGCTTTTCAAAAACAAAATGGTAGAATTCTTCATACGAGGCTGCATAAAAGATGGACCTATTTTGTATATAGAATATTGCCTGTCCTTTAGATCTATGTGTTTTGCTTATGGAATAAACCAAAGTAGGAGAGATAAACTAATATTTTGTATAAGCTCAGCCAGACAATACACATGATAAAGATGTTTCATCTTCTTATGTATGCAGAAAATATGAAAAATTGTAGTTTACACATATTTTCTCAATTCAAGTGTAAAATTGGGCCCCCAGATTGCCCTGGGCCACGGTGGTTGTGTTAAAGAAGCACTATTTACCTAGCAGCTGAGTGAAAAATGATCAGAATATTAGACTCATCTAGGCCACATTAAGGAGCCATTGCATTTCCCGACAATTTTATGCTATCTCAATATGAAAACAGAGCAATTTCAGCTCATATCAGGTTATGATCGGCAATTACAGTTGCATAATTCACCTAGTCGTCTCTTTTCAGGGCCTTGATTTTCCCTCTTGGTGACATTCCTGAGAAAGTGCCTGATAAAAATGTCATATATCATCCTGGCTTTAAAACTCGTAAGGGGGTAATCTGCTATGCCTTGCTGAGCCTATATTCATCACTAGATTTTTGACTTGGAGGGGTCATGACACTCATAATTTCCTTTTTGATATTGTCCTCACTAGATATGACAAGGGGCTGTAAAAGCTCAGTTGTATGCTGTGGTTAAGAGCCGTTCCAGTGGGGCTCATGACTAGCAATAACAGTGCATTACTGTGGATTGTGCAGTAGTTGGCCGTTTCGAAGATAATTAGATTTGATGTCAACATTTCTTTATCACCTGCATCCTTTTGTGCATCTGTGTGTCAAGTTGTTATTTCTGGATTTATTAGCACCCTCAGAGCTACTATCTATCTGTCAGCCTGTGTGGTGTTTGTGTTGACAGTTGTAAAGTTAATTACTAGTACTAATGAGCATCGGGCTTTTGGTGGACATGGCATTTTGGGCATTTAAAACTGTAATTAGATTTTTTTTTTCCTTTGTGTACAGCCACAGGAAAAATGCATAAAAAGAAAAAGAAACCCAAACCAAGCACCCTGACCTCAAATCTCTATCTCCAATTTGACATTGTTTACAGTATCTCTAATTCAAAAAACTCAAAAAGGCAGCTTTGCTTTTTACTATTTTTTCTTCTCATCATTAACTCCATGAATATTTGCTTTATCTTGTCATCCAAACCGAGATCTTAAAAAAAAAAAAAAAAAGTTTTATTTTCAGATGACTTTATAAAAAACATGTCCAGATAGTGTATGTATTGGTCGCTCCCTTTTCTGTAAAAGTATTTGAATTTTAGCACACAGTCAATATGAGTATCGTGTTTAAAAATGAATTTGTAAGGACAGCAAAATTAGCCCATCTCCTGATCTCTCTCATTTTAATATGATAATGTATTAAAGCCAGTGAACACAGACACTTATTGTTTATTATACAGTTGTAAATCCAGAGTAATTTCAGTGAAGTGGGATTAACACAGATGTAACAGAAAGAAGAATTTTGATACTTATTTGCCTTGCGTACATGTTAAATTCTCTGTCCTGTAAATCATATTACCAGATCTTTTATGTGATGTTCCAAGTAACATATAAGTCATAGGATTTAGAATAATGGCACTTATATGTGACATATACTTTATGTAAGTATATTGTTTATTCTACTGCTGCAACTAAGAACCACTCCCTTGCTGCTGTTTCTATTTACTTTCTATTTATCATTATCTGCCATTTTGTTAAACAACTACCCTTCCCAGACATAAATCATCTGTAAAAATACTCTGGCTCAGAGAAAATTTCACCCTGGCACTGAAATGATGAGATAACCATTTTCATCTCTTGTTGAAGCATTGAGATTTATTGGGCTTTGATGGGCTACAGACCAGACATCATTCTCTGCTAAACAGACTCCCACTTGCATTTATTCTTATTGCATTTAGCAATTCAAAATGGAGCTCCCTAAGTCCCTGCAGAGCCCCTTCCCAGCTTAGGTGGGGCATGGCACGTCAGTGTTATTACTTTATATTAGATAAGGAAGGGACACACACTGAAGCATGTGGTGATTCAGATGATTTTTTATTTCCGTTTAGCAGTGATGACAGAATGTCATAGTGAAATGACTTCAAAAGTCATTTTTCCCTCTGCCCTGGTTCTGCAGCCTTGTCCCTCGAGGGCACTTCCATTGTACAGTTATATTAATTCTGCTAACTTTCAGACTTCATTGCTGACAATAGGCCTTTTGGCTTTCTCAGACTATTACATTAAATTTCCCATCAAACCATGTCAGCCTCTGAGGTCAGAGATTCCAGGAGAAGCTTTAGATATTTTGCCTTTTGACTTTATGGGCAGGTATTTCTAAATTGCTTTTAGGTTTGTTTTTCCAGTGTCAGAAATCATATTGAACCTATCTGAAGACTCAGACAATGAATGCTCATCAGGTGAAGGACGAATGGTCTGAGGGGTGGGGAAGGTGTGCGCGGACACCCAAACACATGTTTGCTGGAACGCTTCTGTCCTCAGTCGTGGCAGTGTTAACGAGGATCAGCCACCCTCAGTCCAGCTGCATTTCTCAAGGTAGCAGAGTTTGACCATACATTCCACACCCCCAACCCCGATCGTTCTTTAAAGGTTCGTCTTCCAAACAAAAGGCTTTTATTTCATCTCAACGTACATTTAATGTTAACTAGTTTTACTACTCTGTAGGTTGTTTGGCATCTTTATAAAAAATAGGTACAACATTCTTCAGTTCACAGTTAGGGAAACTGAGGCATGGAGAGGTGAGCTGTTTTAGCAAGACGATGGAAGCACAAGAACACAGGGGACTCTCCCTCGTGGAGTCCTGTCAGCTGGCGTTGTCTGGAAACAGTTACCTTGAAGGCATTTCAAAGAATTGAAGTACAATGGACTTAAACAAAGCAAAACTTCTTTACATAAAACATGGTTCATGTAAGAATCATTGAAATCCTAGATTGTACTATGTGACCATGAAATAGTTTTTAGATTATTGAGCAAGCTTTGCTGCTGAAGCATTCTTTTTTTATATATTCATCAAGATTCTCAGCCTTCTGCAAATAACATATAAATTGTTTTAACTTGATCGATTTTTTTCTCCTTAGAATGATTTTACATTGCGGGGGTGGGGGAGGAAGTATTTAAACCAGCCCTTGTCAAATAAGATTTTTGATTTATCACAGATTCACACCCAGAGTTGAACTGGAGAAAAGGTTATTTTAAAAAAGGTGTTACTGCATGCAGAATACAATTAAGTAAAGAACGCAACAAAATTATAGGAAGAAAAAAACAGGCTTCGCAGGATAGAAACACATCAAGAAACTAAGAGCTTGGATGGCCTATAGAATTCAACAAAATTCAGTATGCACAGCTATCTTAGCCACTATTTTGAATTTGTAATCATGGTTTCTGTATTTAGAAAACAGGAATTCTGCAGTGTTTCCTTCCCCCAAAACTCTGTTATTTAGAAATAAGGCAGAGGAACAGACTTCTCAGAGAAAAAGATTTCACCCTGAAAACAACCTCTGCTCATTTTTCATGGTAATTTTGAAAGACCAAAATTAGAACTGTCTTAATTCTTAACTGAGAATTACATGTGTATAGGGGAATGTGTGCATGTGTGTACAGAATAATGGGCGGGTGGCAGGACTGGAGAAAGATGAGCTTAGAAAGGCAGTGTCGATGTGTTACTACCTGCTTGCAGCCATAAGGCTAGGGAATCATTTGTGACACTCTGGGGACAATTTTGTCACCCTGACAGTAATGCTGTTATGCACCAACTTGACACACAGGAAGAATCCATAAAGACAGATAAGTAACTGTGAAAGTGGCTGGGGATCAGCCTGAGTGCTACCACTCACCTGCAGTGACAAATAGATAGTCATGAAGGATTGAAAATCCTGCCCAACACAGAGATATGTCAGTCCAAAGCTAGAATACTGCATGGTTATACAAAGGTTGTAGTAAAAATACACATAAGGCACGTGCACAGAAAAGCCCCCGGGCGTAAGTATGAGAAGGTTAACTTCAAAGTATATTAGTTCTTCTTTGTAGCTTTTTTTTTTTTTAGAAGAATACTTGATGTCTTTCACAATTGGGCCAAATTCTTATATTAATTACATTTCATTGGGCCGCTTCCTGCGATTTTAATTGAAATCGGTGTAGGTTAACATTGACGTAATGAAAATAAGAATTTGGCCAATGTGATTTTTGTGGGAGCCAATGGATCTGTTTCTAGGTGTCATTTTTTTAGTAATTATTTTATACCAATAGAGGTCCCCATCTGCAAATCAAATGAAGAGACTTGTGACTTAACAAATACGTTCTGCTCTTAAAAATACTGTACTTTAGCTGTTGCAGTCAACCATAGGTGCTAAAAATCAGCACCAAACCCTTTGCTGTTTATTTTGTTCAAGAATGTGTTCATTCCTACTGCAAATGCGTTTCTTTTTGTAAAAAAAATACTTGCAGTTTTTAAAATATTCCTTAGAAACGTAATGATAGTTTTAGTGCTTTTTTTGTTTGTTTGTTTAAGACAAAGGGATGTAATCTAACCTTGAAGACAGCTTCTGAATTCAGTCACTCTTCGCAACCACCTTTTCTTATTCATATTTGATAATTTGAAGTTTATTTCTCAGGAAAGAAATGAGTTACAACCGAAGGCAGATGATGTGCTTGGGTTTTTATTTTGTTTAGTTTATAATCTCTGTTTTCCCTCTTTCTTCTCAGTCTGGCCACTGGCTTTCGCTCTTAGGAAACTGTCCTTTGGAGGCAATCTCTGAAGTCATTTTGATGCCTGGAATAGAGAGTGAAAAGAACCGCCACCCTTACATTTCCTTACATCCACACGCTCAGGATTATTTTTTCAATGTTTTTTCGTTTTTTCTTCCAAACTGGAAGTTCATTGTTGTGTCCTCAATTCCCTTCCACACCACCAGCTTCTGAATAACTTCTGCGGTGCACTGGAACAGTACCTATTCCCTTCACTCAAATACCTTGACCTAGCTGGAAAGCAGCAGGGTGTGATGGGTCTGCTGCTCAGCCCCAAGTGCCGATCCTAACTTCCTTGCTGAGCACTTATGTACATCACATACAAACCCTATTTAAGTATTAATTTCATACTCTACTAGTTTCTTTTTTATTCTTTGCCTCTTCGGCATAGTGTTGGGCACAGGTTTCCTGGATGATTTGTGCAAGGTGGGACATGCTGGTACATTTGGCCTCCTCCCTACCTGATCTGCGCTGACCTTCCTCCAGTCACCCTCTCCCTGAGCTGCTGTGGCATGAACATTTTCTTTTCCTGAGGATGCCCTCCTCTGGAGGTCCTGAAGAATATGAGTTTGGGTTACATCAGGAACCAGTCCCATTAACGACAAACCACATAATGAGCTTTTGTGCAGTAAGATACACTGGTCATCATTGCCAGCACTTTCAGACTATTTAGCAAACGTCTAGCTTGCTTCTCCATTGCCATATCTTATTTGAAGCACAGAGCAAACCCTAATAAAGAGATTTTGAAACCTGTTTTCTGCCTTGTCCTTCCCTGTCTCAAGTTCTGCATCACAGAATGCTTTTTAGGCTTAAGTCAAAATATCTGTAGCCCCCAGGATCTTCCCCCTTAATTCCTGCACTGCTTCAGCTTTTTCTGTTGGATTTGTTCTTGTTTGTTTGTTTGTTTTTTGTTTTGCCTATCCCTTGCAGTAGAGTCCCTGTTCAGACAAGCATTCTATTGCTCGCAGGTCTTCTGTTGCTATTTACCAGCCTATATGAGTGGGTTCTTTTTCTTGGTCTGCTTGCTTCTCCTTGTCCAAGGCTATAACAAGTTTTGCCTTTGTCTAGAATAATTTGTAGCCATTTTAGCCTAGTATGAGGGGTTTTTTCTGATTCTTTCTGATTGTTACAGCACTTTATGGAGTACTTAGAGAACAATTTTACAGTAAAAAAGTCTCAGGAGAAAAATGTAAATAGATATTTATAAATTTAGGTTAAATATACATCAGTTTATCTCACAAGTGTTAAAGATGATGCCCCCCCCCCAATCATTATTAACATATATTTTTAGATTCTAAAAGACCATTTCTTATGTGTTTTCAGCTTCTCTTTTTGAGCAGGTAGGGTTTGTATTTCTGTTGCAATCTTGAACAGTAAAGCCTTTTTAGAGCAGAGGTTAAGATTCATGTGTTACTCAGGTCCAAGAATTTATTTAATAAAGATGCAACAAATACTGAGAAATTTTGATAAATTATAAGAATTAGCAAAGCAGTGTCTAACTCTTCCCATTTTACCATATTTTTGCTGAGATACAATTATTTGAGCTAATCAAAACTAAGGTCAAATGCTTTTTCACCAAAAAGTGCAATTTTTACAAAGCTAAAGCTTTCCATGGTAAATATCTCTGTTTTATTAAAACAAAATCTGTTTAATTTTGTATGAGTTTGATCTGAAGTATAATAGTTCAGGTTTCTGATTATTCAAAAACATTTCATTTTGTCTGATTTGAAATTGTCTTCTAGAAGTGTAGATTAAACTCCCATTTTGTTCTGTTTGTTCAGCTTCTTGGCAAAAATGGTACATCTTTGATGTATTTTGGACTTTGTAAGATAAAGCAGTGTAATGGCCTCTAGGAGTTAAATGACTGCTGAATAAATTATAGGAGATGTAGTCTCCCATAAGGAACGTCGACTATAGTGTGAATGTGAACGTCAGGCTCACCTGCCACAACTCCCATCAAGCTATATGTCACCATGAAGAATACAGTTCAATATTTTACTGACTAAAACCCAAGTGTTTCAGCTCAGTTCTACAAATCAGAGTGAACATCACAATTTGGAATTATTTGGGCATTATTTGATTAAAAAAAATGCAATATATAAAAAAGCAATGGAAATTTCAAAATTTCCTCTGGCACAGAGATTTGCGTTTTCACTCAACTTACGTGCAATATGCCATTGGCAAAGCAATTCTCTTCTGTAGTCAATTGCTCTTGTTGGTTGAACTGAATGCTAATGGAGGAGCTTTTATCTCATTCAAAACATATTAGTCAGAACCCAGAGAGCAAGAGGATACTGCCAAAAGGTGTCTTGCATTGACAGCAAAACTTCTAGCTCTAGAGCTCATCTCCCATTTCCATTCTAATCTTGGCTCTGAGTTGGGGAAGGAAAATACGGTTAGTTCATGTCACCACTTAGAAATATTTAAAAAAAAATGTTTGTTTCCCATTTTCCTCCTTTTTTTGTAGTGCCTTTACCCAGAAGGTACATAATGGCTGCAATTTTTGTGCTTTGAATGGTGCTAAAGCAGTAGTTGTGCTTTATTGCCTCATGGGTTTGCAAAAGGAATTGGAAGACATTTTTTGTACTTTTATACTCTCTTCCATACACTCATGAAAAAATTGAATGTAATCATAGAATGGTTTCGGTTGGAAGGCACCTTAAAGATGTCTAGTTCCAACCCCCCTGCCATGGGCAGGGACACCTTCCACTAGACCAGGTTGCTCAAAGCCCCATCCAACCTGGCCTTGAACACTTCCAGCGATGGGCCATCCACAGCCTCTCTGGGCAGCCTGTTCCAGTGCCTCACCACCCTCACAGTGAAGAACTTCTTCTTTACATCTAATCTAAATCTACCCTCTTTCAGTTTAAAGCCATTACCCCTTGTCCTCTCACTACATGCCCTTGTAAAAAGTCCCTCTCCGGCTTTCTCATAGGCCCCTTCAACATACTAGAAACATATATATACTTTAGAAAACTGATAATGGGATATCTGTGTTTCTAATGCTCACGTTTCTTTAGATAATGTTCGTTTTGCCTAGGTGTTCTGAATGTTTTCAGTTTACGTGTCCATATCTTTCCTATGAAAAGAATTTTGAAGCTATGTTGACCTGTCCCTGCTTGACGTATAATCTATGCATATATAAAATATGTGTGTGATATACAATATAAACATTGCTAATAACGAATGACCTATGTTTTTAAATGTATGTCTTCTTTGTGCACACTGGTGTAATAGAAACTTTTTAAAGACTTTAGGAGTTTTGTTCTTGAATTGATCTTAGTTAACCCTACAGATTTTGCTAGTAAATACATTTGGCATTCAAGACTTACATTTTTAGCCTGAGTGTTTGATGGTGCGAAGCTAAAGCCATAGTCTGACCGAACCTGCCTCTGCAGTCTGAGGTCCAGCACTATTTTATAGCCTAGAAAATTATTATTTTGTTTAGCCAAGATCTTTTTATTAATGAAGTATGAATCTCACAATGAATACCTCTTCAGATTGGACTGGAAATAAGTAGAATGATGTGGTCATTTGTCATCAGGAGATTGAAAATGATAGGTTTAGATAACCTGAAATTGAGTATGTGTGGTGATTACTACATCTCCCTTTGTCAACTGTGATTATCATGAATTTTCTTGGTGATTGCAAGCAGATTACTCCTAGTTTTGTTGTATTTTCTTCTTTAAAAAAAATGGTATATCTTCTCCTTTTTAGAGGAAGCCCATGCTAAACTCATAGATCCAGTGCTTTGGCTGGTACACGTTCTTCAGGCAAAGTGTAAGTTGGGCTGATGGGAAAACTGAGTACAGTCCAGGAAAAGAATTTAATTTTTAACGGACTTGATCCCAACTAGTGAATGTTTACTGTGTTCCACTGACTGCCATGCCACTATGTGAATTTATGTCATTTTACTGTCACTTTTGAGGTTACTACAAAATCTAAATGGAAAAAAAAGTAGATTCCCCCCCCTCCCCCGAAAAGGCAAAGTATTAGTAATTTTGTGGGAGGAGACTTACAAGGCTAGATAGTCTTCCATAACACTCCAGATTTTTGTCTTTATGCATAAGGAAATAATACCTTGAGCTGTTATACTTAGTCATCTGCCACAAAGCTCAGTATCCAAATTTTTTACTGGGCATTCCGATCTAGAGTTCTCCCAAAGAAAGGGAAGAAGCATAATTTGGAATCAGGAAAATCTGGATTATATTTACTTCTAAACTTGTGATCATTTGATAGTTCAAGCTGCTGCATCAACCATCTTATTAAACATTTTCTGATAGACACCTCAAATCATAATTTCTTAGTTGGGTAGATCCGTAGTCATGGTCTACAGAAAGTACTAATGGGGGCAAATGTAGCAGATTTTTTTTGTAAAAACAGCTAATTTGATATGTCAGTTACTGTAGGCCTTTGTGGTAATACTTCATGATTAGTAAAGTAGTTATCTGTGGAAAGTTTCTACTAAGAAAGCCTGTGGAGAGCCAGTACTTGTAATTGTATTATATCTGGGTATGACACTTCAGTAAGTCAAGCGTTTCTGCAGCAGGATGATAGCAAGTTAAAATATTTTTCCATTGCACAAAAGTACAGATACATGCAGAAGAAGTTTAAGGATCTATCTGGCTGAGTATCCCTCTCCAGCAGTGACCACAAGCAGATGTGTAGGGAAGAGTAATATAGGACAGTTATTTATTATATTGTTCATGTTATTTATTCCCTCAAATATCCTCCCTAATAATTGTACAGTTACATTCTTCCCTTTCCTACAGATCTTCAGCCTGGTACACCATATACTGTACTCTTTACTAGACTATTACTCCAGCTGAGGCCTCTGCTCTGTTAGAATCATATAGGTGTAGGTATGGGGAGGGGGGGGTTCAAACATGGCCTTTATCATGAGATGGTGAAGTGGAAATTCTCTGAGAAGCATTGGGCAACAATGAGTAACTTAGATAGGGGGGAGAATGGGGAATTTTGGAATAGGGCCACCTAGCTGAAAACCCTGGTTAAATTTACAATAGAGTGATCTTTTAGTAAACTAATTGCTGGAAAGAAATGGGTTCTTCCTACTACCAGTCACAAGAGGTTGAATGTTCACTTTAAAAACCTGTGACAAGTCCCCTCGTTTATGGTACCAACAAAAACCCCAGGAATGTCTGCTGTGATACATCTGTGTTCCTTTCAGCTGAGCCCCAGCAAGGAGTGCTTCGGCCTGCCGAAGGAATTAGGCCCGTGGTATTCTCTCTGCCTTAGGTAGGTACTAGAAAGGGCAAAATCCCTCTCTGTTCTTTAGGAGTGATGATACTGAGTGTCTGTGTAATACCTAAGCCGAGACTATATAATTTTGTCCAAGGGCATGGAATGGAAAGAAAACTGGCTTTGTGGGTGTTTGGTTAGAGAGACCAACAGTGTCTCCAACCAGTTAGAACATGAGGTGGCTGAAAATTCAGGAAAAGTGCTTTCCACTGAATAAGCAGTGTGGACAGAAGGAATTGTTTCGCAGGAATTATTAATAGGAATTGAAGTAACGAGACACCATACGTATTCTTCTGCGGAGAAACATAGGGTTGTGCACAAAAGGAGGAAAGTCATAGTGTTACTAGAAGGGCTCACAAAGGTCAAACCCTCAATTACAAACTGAATAGGTTGTAAATAATACACATAGGTCACAGACATATCTCTCTTTCCTATGATTAATTATGCAAATCTGGTATTCTGTCTCAGGTCAGGTCTATGATCATATAGTGTGTTCCTTTTTTGTAGAAAATTTCTGTGTTCTACTCCATCCTCCCAAAAAGGAGCTACTAGTAGAGTTTCAGAACTTCCAAACCGCATTTCTTGCTAATTTATTTCAAGCAAAGTGCATTTTATGGGCTTATCTACTAATTTTTTTGATTAAAACACAAGCAAAACTCAACCAACTTGAACAGGTTGAATGCCACATCTGTGCAGAAGATATCAGCACACTTATTTATGGCTCAAAGAAACAGAGTCTAAATTAAAGCAGCTATTGCTATAGAGTGGATAAGCGGCCATTATGAATTATCCTTAATTATAGCGATTTCCTAAACTAATAAACCTGCTAAATCTTTATTGCAAAGGTTAGTTTACACAGTGCATATAAAATCCGCATGTGCTACGCATCAACCACCAGCTGTCTGACAGTGTGTTGCTATTGCAGTGAGTGTTCACATAAATTTTATGTTGGTTATATTAACAGTCAGTCCATATCACTACCCACAGATGCCAGTAGACATAAAAATTGCTCTCCAGTGAGCCTAAATATCCCTAGAAGCTAGTTGTGTCTAATGTTCCATGTAGTATTTGTACGTGAAAGCAGCAGATTGAAAAGTTATTTACAGATGAATATTTCAATCCAGTTAGTTCATATTGGCCTACTTAGGCTTCTTTGCTGGTTTATTTGTATGCTAAATAATTCACTAAAGGTTCTTGTTTACTTTCAAAAGTAGTTTCTATGAAATGCAAACAACAGAACCAACTTCAGGTGCTCAAAAGGCTAAACAGCCCTGTTTTAAATGCAGGTCAGAGCTAGAGACAGCATCTTGCAGATGGGCTGTCACTCACATTTTTACCCTTTCAGTTGCTGGGTTTTTAAAGAATTTACTGAGATTTGATGTTTTCACATAAATTTTTGGCAAGAATGGGTTATTTTTTCTTAATCTATCCTTTTTCACGGACAAATGTGAAGTCCTTGAGGGTCTTCCCATTAAGCAGACAGTGCTGGCAGCATGCAGCATGTTGTGGGCTATTAGATGAATTCTTGACAGTGCACAGGACTAGCAGGTGCAGTAGATATGTGATTCCTCCTGCTGTAGGACATAAATACGTTTTTGTATGAATTTCTGTGGTACAACGTTTGCATACCATTTATTGTATACTTTGGTTTCTTGATTAATCAGAGCACTGGAGAAATTCAGGCACCGTCTGTTCCTTTACTGAAATCCAGGAACTTAGGAACACTCCTAACACAGCACTGTCTAGATCACAGAGTTCATCTGTGTGCTAACTTTTTATTTTATAATATTGATTTTATCATTTTTACTGTTTGTAGTAGGAGTTGCTTTATTGATATTTACTCAACTCCTCTTTGTGCAAACGCTGTAGAATACTTTGTTGCAAGTATTGACATACATCTGCTGGTTGCTTCACCACCATCAGCTTATTTCACCCAAATGGTATTCAGATGCTGTAATTGTTTCTTGCTATTGATTTTAGATTGCGTTTATAACATGCTTCCGAAGACCATAGCACACATGCTGTGTCTGGCTAGAGTTTCAATTCAACCTTTTCAACGAGAATATGAATCACACATATTAAAATTGCAACAGCATAATATTTTAAGTCTAGATTTGCTTTGCAAAGATCCTCAAGAAAGACTGAGACCAGTCAGTTCTTGAGAGATTGTGAAGGAGTATCTTAATGCTTCTGAGAGAATAGTTGGTTATTTTTGCAGACATTCTGAGCTATTAATGAATATTTTAGCATAATACTAGGAATGCTCTACTGTCAATGGTGACCTATTTTTGTACAAATATGTAGTTGCTCAGGCTTAGGTTCACAAAGACATTTAAGAGCCAGTTATTTCGTTGCCTGCATATCCTACCATTTATATAATAAAGACTTTTGGGCAAATCTCATCTTCAACAATTGCTAGAGATGGGTGTATAGTGCAAAATGCCTTCTGCAAGGGTTTCTTTAAAGAATGAGTGATTTCACTTGTTTTATGCTCAAGTTGCATTCAGTCTTTCAACAGAAGTTTTTATTAATAAGTTAACCTGCCAAAGTGCCATGGAGGCACATGCCTTTAGTGGCATCCCCCGGAGAGTGAAAACTCTGAATGTAAAATTAAAATACTTGAACTAGGAAATACCCAAGGATGAAGTAGAAGCCTATATCGCCTAGTAAAATTAACCAGCAGAACATGTATAACATATCTATTGACTTTTATCAATTAGATTTTTCTTTATTTTTTTTAGCCAACAGCAGTAGACCCATAATCTTTGTCCTCAGTTTACATAATGTTAGGAAACCTGACATAACCTTCTAAAAATCAGAGTAAAGTAGGTGCTCTAAAGTATAGGGAAATTTCTTCTGTTGTGCCACTGAAATGTGAGCTAACTGCCGAATTATTACTTATTTGACTGGTGGTGCATTTTGTACAGCAAATGCTGTGTTACCATGCTGGTTATAGAATTAGAAATCTATAGAAGATATCTCTTTGAAGAACTGAACAGTAGTTTTTAAAATTAATTTGCATGCTTATTACTGAAAACTGAGTTGCATTCTGTTTGTAAAAGAAGGGTGGTAAATTAAATACAATTAAATACGGAATCGCTAGGAAGGTTAATGGGGGTTTGCACCAAAAGTGTTTGGGCAGTTTTGAAAATTTCACTTGCATTAAGAAAAATAAAAAAAAGTTAGAATATTTCATAAGCATGCAAGAGTGAATGTTTATGTGGAGGGCAACTTCATTCCAGAGGGAATTAGTTTTCCCAAAAGGAGCCGAGTTGAACGTTAGTATTAAAATACAAAACCCAGCTACATTTGCCAAAATATCAGCAATCAAATTCAGTCCTCATGTGATTGCATCAAACAGAAAACTTGGCCCCACAGTGTTAGCTGTGAGTAAAGACAAATCAGCAGTACTTCTAAACAGACAGGCAAGGAAAAACAGCCATTATGAAATATTAGTGTACGTGTTGTGAGACATCAGTATTTTGCAGAAGCTGTCCCGTTTGTCAGTGCTGCCCTAGTTGCCGTAGAATACACATATTTAAGGAAATTTTTCTGTGTAATTTTTATATGTAAAAAAAATCTGAATTCATTTCAACTCATGCGTAGCACTGAGAAACACAAAGTTTATGAAAGGAGTTAAATTACATGCTTTGTATTTTGATAAGAGAGTGTAAACGTTTTGCAAGTCTACTAAATAGTTGGAATGCAGCATTTTACAATGGAGAAATCGTGGCATCTTCAGACTGATTCTCAGCTTCCTGCTTCCTGAGGACTTTTCCTGAAGTCAGGGGAGGTTTCCTCTGTGCAAGGAGCTCAGGACTGGGCTCTGTCATCGTCAGTTAATTGGGCAGAAATCTGGCAATGGGAACGTTTGAAAGAAGCATATGTATGAAGGCAGACAGGCATCCTGCAACAACTAATTCACCCACATAACACATCTTTGAACTGTCTAAGGCATACCTAACTGTTTACATGCTACCAACAAGAGTAAATACTCTGAACAGAAGGAAGAGACAGAGTTGCTGTGAATAAAAAAAAAGATTACAAGACAGCCCATCTGCTAGAGAGTACCTGTCACCTCTAGTTAGAAGCCGGAGGCAGCCCTACCTCGTAGCAACTAGAGAGACCAGTTTATTATTCAAACAGGAGAAAGGCAGAAGCTAACTTAGACCTCCACTTTTTGTCTAATATGGTGTCAAAACATCAGTTTCAGGGAATCTTGTGGACAGGATAGTGAGGATAAGTTGAGTCTAAACACTAACAAGAAAATAGCTAAAAGAATCTACAGCTTCAGCGAAGCTAAATGGCTATCCTTGCTAATAGCTGTGAAAGGGATTGAACACACTGGCTGTCGGGTGTAGCCAAGAATTCTGCCAAGGAAAGTACTACTGGCAACAGGGACGAGAATTATATTAGTAGCTAAGGTAATCTTGTTATCCTTAAGAATCCTGATTATAGTCACTTAAAAAACAACCACCTGTTTGTCATTGTACTATAAGGCTGACAAAGTCACTTTTAGAGGGCCTTGAATTAAGCCACCTCATTTTCTTTTCTCTTTGGAATACCTATTTTTTATACATATATATTATATAGTAGGTATTAGAATACCTATTGTCTTTGGAAACCTATTGTTTATGCCTACGGCCAGGTCAAGTTTTACTCCTTCCATTAACATCTTCAAGGTCAGGTAGAGTGGTCACAGTCAGTTTTCACTGCTCTTATAATGTTTTTGTTTTATCTAGTATCCCTTGGAGAACAGACAAATTGGGTGCATACATGTAGCAGGCCATCTTGACATTGATTTTTGAAGGTTCATTAGATAAATGCTGACATCATAGATTGATGTCTCTTTAAAACAGTGCCTAGCACAGAACCATTGGGGGAATCAAAAATATCGACTTACCATGTTTGTGCAGAAGGCCCACTGGAGATCTCCTGCATTAATGGGTCCATCAATTTAGGTGGTCTTTAATTATTCTAATTGTACACCTTGCAGCTGGAAACTGACTTTATTAGGACTTCCAGCTAGGTAGTCACACCTTTCGCAGAGAAGAAATAGCAGTGGATAATAGTGACTTATCTACTTTTTGATCACATCTTCAACTGTTCAGTAATGCCTTTTTTTTTTTTTTTTTTTGTCTTTATTATGGGCTAATTTGCCTCTATAACATGGTGGTAAAAATGAATAGGGATGCAGCGGTGGGCCAATGTGGAGGCCAAGAAGCTATATGGTACTATAGAGAAATACAGGCTGGTAAAAAAGAGTTGATGGTTTTGTTCGTGTTTAACCCCTCACCCTGGTACCATCAATAGATTGAAGACATCATTTGTATCTGCAAGTGTTTGTTTAATTAAGACCTCCTAAAAATCTTTGCTATTGATTCATTCCATTATCTTATTGATTAACTGCACTGGATCATGTACTTGCTCTTTAGTGGAAGGCAACAGTTTCAGCCTGCTGTCATTTACCCACAGATGTGAACAGTAAGCAATGTTCAGCATCCATGTCTGCCAAAGTGTCTTGTGTTTTAATGAAGTACTGGCTGCAATTCCCTGTATTACATGAGAAAAGCCAGTTGTCTCCTGCTGGTGGTGTGACCAAGCATAAAGGTTTTCTTCCAGTTATTCATAAAGCAGCTGCTTACCAGGGAGTGTTAGAAAGTTGTGCTTTGCATTTCTATGTTAAAATCTAGAGATTTGAGTCAGGGCAGCAAATTAACACAGATGACCTGCATATTTCATTTCCATGCTTTTGCATTTTGTTTTTTTCTGTACTGGAAAATAATGTAAACCAAGATTTTTTTTTATAATATGATGTCATATTTGTACCGTGCAGCTTCACCTGGTGGAGTTTGCTGCGTGACCTAGTATTAATATATGTGTATATCTGATAAAAGCATCCCACTACTGCCTCTCTGAAGATTTTTCTCAGGAAAACAATTCAGTAACAACATTCTGACCGCTCAAGAATTGGACTGTCTGGCTACATTTGTGCAGCCGCATGTGCCCTTGTTTGTCAGCTCTTTGTCATCTTTTTTGTAGGGAAAAGTCCCTTCCTTATACCAGTGTGATAGCAATGTGGCATGTAGTACCTTATTTTACAATTCCAGAAATGAGTTGCTGTGTCAGAAGTGGGAATCTGAAGACTCAGACCTGCGGGGACCAGCTGCCACAAGGTCACACAAGTGTAATGCACCCGTCTGCTTGCCCACCCCTAGGTAGGCTGAGTGCTGGTTTTAGAAGTGCTCATGCTGCCTCTCAGATTTTTAGGGGCTACCATTAGTAGCAAGAAAGAAGTGATGACTGACAGTAAAATTATGGGTAAGTTTAAAGCAAAGGAAAAAACCTAGCCCGGCATTTTCTCCTTCTGTCCTGACATTTGAGTGACAATCCAGATTGGTCCAGAGTAACTGCCAATATTTCAGTGGAAAATTTTAAAACATTATGCATGCCATATTGAAGTGTTTCATAGGAAGTAGGGCATATATTCTTTATTTTCACATGCAGCTCTTTCTTGACATTTCCAATATACTATATGTACTGTGGGTGGTCTCCTAGTGAATGCCAGCGGGTTCTTTGTTGCCATTGTGAAGGGAGGGCTCAGAAACTCCCCCTATGACAAGATCGCTACTTTTTTCCTCCCTTTTTTATATAAAATGAAAACTTCTCCACTTGGGCTGTTTTAAAAGTCTAGCTCAATTGAGACTTTTGTGTTTAGTTAAGTTTATATATCTGCTGGCATGCTTTGTTAATTTAAGCCAAACCCTCAACTTTACCTTGGCAGAGACACTGATTTTGTTGGGTTCCCTGCACCCTGTTAAATGAGCTAGTACCAAAACAACATCCAAAGGACAAATGGCTGTGTTCTGATTACTTTTCAGGGTCTTTGATGGCAGCAGTAAGTCCTGACTCAGCCTTTATGATACCTTAGCATGGCAATTTTGAATGCCTCAGGTTATTTGTAACTGCATAAATGCTAAAATTAAATCACAAAGAAAAAGTTCTTTATGTTCTTGTTCTTTAAGCCATCTCTGATAACATATCATACAACTTTTTTCTTTTTTTTTTTCAGAATCCATTTATGTGCCAATAGTAGGTTCTCCTGTTTGCTATCATAAGTAATTGTAATATTTATGATATAGATACATATCATATATGAGAAGTTGCTGGCGAAATTCTGGAATTGCGCAGGACAGGGTAGAAAGGACTACCTTGTTGCAGGAATCGCCTTTGCTTCCCTTCTGGTCCCATTCATTACTTTCTTCTGTTTATTTAACCCCAGTGACTGCATCGCTTTGGGGTTGCTGTTGTGGGAGATCCTGGGAATCTCTCAGGCAGCTGGTAATATCCTAGAAGGGTTTGTCTCAGAACAGACCTAGAACTGAATTTTGTATTTGGTGGGGAATCAGAGTAGGAACACAAATACTCGCCTGACAGGTCCGTGGAAGACTGAATGACTAAGGCGGCAGGCTGCTATAGGTTTTAGCAGCAGACTGGGGGGGGTGGGACAGGACGGGACTTGTTCCTTGGTTTGATGGGGCTTTCTCAGTTACGCAGTCTTGGCATCTATGTGATATTCTTTCTGTTCCATGTCTGGCTTGGATTTTTTGCTTAGCTTCAGTCTGCTCCTTTTCTTAGGTTCTGAGCACTTACTGTGATTAGAGAACAGAGCAAATACTCAACCAGAATGGGTTTTGTCCAGTTCTTTACCAGTAATTGAAATGATGGGAGAAAAGCTCCATGTGTCCCTTCTTATTTCATCTACAGATGGGCTGATTGGACCCACTGTTTATAAATTACAGTGCGGTGCGGTAAATTCACTGTAGATAGTCGTACCCTAGATGGCTTTAAATTAACTGCAGTTGGGTACTGGTGAAGCATAGCTATATAGTGTTGGTGACCTTGTTGAGGTCCCAGTTTACTTCGCAAGATCAAAGACAAATACTATATACTGCTCACTGTTAGCTAAACTGTGAAGTGTATCCTGGCTAGCTCGGGTGCTTAGAGGAACGGGATCACACCTTTGGATTGTGATTTAGGCTTTATTAGTTTATATTCACAGAAGTAAAGAACAATACAGTTTCAGCACGTTTCTGGAAAACAGACTGGTTTTGTTTCTCACTGTTCTAAAATCCCATTACTTTGTAATCTTAAGTAATTCACCTACATCTCTACACGAAAATGTAGATAGTAGTAATCAATATTGGTATAAAGGGCAGATGCCTCAGGAAAAATGTCAACGTTTGGGATATTTTCTATAAGGGCAAAAAGTCAAATTCTTAAAAATTTACTGTAAGCTTCAATTCAAAAGATACTTTAGCACAAGCTAGTGAAAATATTTTGTGTTCCCAAAACATATATGAGTTTTGAGAGGTCTTTTGAATATATTTAGCTGAAATTTCCAAATGGAAGTTACTTGTTTTGAGTATGTTAAAATGAGATTTTTTTTTTTTACAATTTGGAAATGTCTTTCCAAAATATCTTTGAAATGTTTAGTAAATTGAAACTGACCTTTTCCACCAACTTTTGTGGTTTCAAGAAATTAGGATTTTCTGGGGAAAACATATTTCATTGAAAAGATCCCAGCTAAATCTATTGAAGATTTATTATTTATCATGGACCAAATCTTGCTTTCTGTACCTACATAAATAGTTAATGAAAGTGCTTCCAAGCATAAAGCATGAACTATTTGGACCAATGTTATAAAGTGCTTTGAGCTGGGAAAAATAGAAGCTGGAACATGGAAGTTACATTATAAGCAGAGTTATTTTTGTCTGTAGAAAAACTTCTAATTGTCAAAGACTTTAAAAAGAAAGTCTTTTTCTTTCCCTTTTGAATCCTACAAGAGTTAACTTCAACACACATTACTAATATTTTATTGCAGTTGTCAAAAACTCAATGCTACTGTTTTGATTACTGAGATATAGGCGGAGATCAGCTGAACAAGTAAAACCTCCAAATAAAATTTCATGAATTGTCAACTGAGCATGAGCTCCCAGTGGAAAGGACTTATTTTTAAAGTTGAAATTTTGGTGTGTAATGTCTTTACCGGTTTACAGCTTTGCTGACTGGAGTATACAAAAGTATTTCACAAAGCATGACATCTTCATCTTTTGTGGGTGGTGAACTTACTACATTCATATAATAGATATCTGAACTCCTGAATCATTATGTAACATCAATTAAAATAGGTTATTTTGGAAGAAAATAACACTTGTAATTGCTGAAACTGGCACAAGTGTCTGGAGTACTTTGAAACCTGAATAGAAAGAAAAGAACCCTTTGAAGTAAGGTCTGCGTTAAAAAGCAATGGTAATCCAATATTTTGGGGAAAAAAAATGTATAGAGTTAATCTTGCTGGCATATTAATAGAATTTCTCCAAAAATTTGCTGTTTACTCTTTGAGATAGATTAATTCTGAACATGCTTCCTATATAATACTGAACACTATATGAAAGTGGATGGGAGTCTTGTCTGAGTTGGAACAGCAGAATAAGACTGTATACGTTAATATGAGGCATTGCAAACTGGAAGAAGTGTATTTGGAAAAAGTAAACTAAAGCTTCATGAAACTTTCTTGTTAAGTATATCTAGTGGAACCATATACAAGACAGCTTTCTCAATAGATGGGGACCACCAGTAGTAAATGTAATTAGGCAAAATGTGTCTAAGAACCTGAGTACTTGGGAAGTAACCTATGCTGAACCCTGGGTTGCTGTCAGTATATTAGCAGTTTCCAGGTTAATTTTCATGTGGAATACTGCAGAATAGAACTATCCTAAAATAAATACTTCATATCCACCCATTCCTTGACTTCCTATATAACCTGTACAGTTCGAATGCAAACTATGACTGTCCTTGTATCTAGCATGTTAGCCAAAAAATGACAGAAAACTTTTCTGCAAATAAGATACTCAGAATATTCACTGATGTGAGTAGTTTTAGTTATTTGCTTGTATTTGCTTATACTATTGGTGAACTTGGTCTTCCAGCAGAGAGTTTGGTAGGTCATTCCACACCAATGAGGAAAAAAGTACACAATAGCACAATCTAAAAGTAAATAAACAAAAACCTCTGTGGAATTTCTGCTCCGTAAAACATCGTCTTGTGAAGGTTTCTTTTTAACTTTTTTTTGCTCTCCATCTGAGCCCAGATATATGCCCGTTAGGATTTCTTGGAGGCTGTATAGCAGGCTGAAACAGTCCCTGCTGTGATTGCTGGTACACACATGGTGATTCTGTCCCTTTTGTCCTACAGAGAGTAGTGTGGATTTTTCTGAGTCTTTGGCCAGGGCTACCCCAGCAGCCTCCTGTAAATGGGAGATACTTACTCTGGAAGAAGGATCCAAAGGTGTGGAAATACATGTTGATTTTCACTCACCCCAAAAGACTGGTCTATCTGTATTTTTCCCCTTGCAATTACTCCATCTCTCTGTAGGTAGGCAGTTATCTTTTCACCTGGAAATAAAACCATGAGCAAACTTGTATGAATTGCTTTTGTTTCCTGACCAGTCATTGCTAAAACACTGAAGTTTACTTTTAATCTTGTCTATACTTTTACAAAATCCCTAGGGAAAAGGAGCTGATTTATGTACAGCTTAGCCTGAAGCACTTGCGTCACTGTACAATTTTGTATTGCTTGCTTAATAGACCACAAAAGTCAACATCTTTTTGGAAGAACAATTTGTGCTTAAAGTAGTCAAAAATTCCAAGAGATCCTGTTAAGGCAGGATGTTGTGAGAAACCCAGAGTTGGAACAAAACCTCTTGTTTCCTAATTATAATGTTAATACTTGGGAAACCTTAAGCCACTCTGTCTTGGTTTATGTCAATAAAGGTTTGGTTTTTCGTCGTTCTCTCTTGCCCATCCTGCTTTGGGAAGTTGGAAGTAAGTCAACATTTTTAGCTGCAACATAAGAAAGTTTCAGTTGTCTATTATTATGGAAGCAGATGCGAGATTACATCTCCGAAAAGAGACAGACAATTTGCATTTAAAATATCTTTAATGAAATGAGGTCAAAAACTTTAGTTCACAGGTTTATAGAATAGGTGAGGTTGGAAGAGACTTCAGGAGTTCTCTAGGCCAACCTCCTGCTCGAAGCATTATAATTGGTGAGGTCAGACCAGATTGCTTAGGGCTTTAACCAGTCAGAGCTTGAAAACCTTCAAGGATGGAGACTACACAACTTCTTTGGGCAACCGGTTCCACTACTTGGCTGTCCTCATGGGAAGAAAGTTTTTTCTTATATCTGGTCAGAATGTCTCGTTTCAATTTATATCTGTTTCCTCTTGTCCTCCTCCTATCCAGCACTCTGAAGAGCCTGGCTCCGACATTTTCTTGCTAACTTCATCATAGATACTAGGAAGCTGCTGTCAAGTCTCCTTAAAGCTGCTAGTTCTCCAGGCTGAACAAGCCCCATGCCTTCCGCCTCTTCTCACAGGGCAGGTGCTCCAGCCTCCAACCATCTTAGCAGTCCTCTGCTGAACTTGCTTCAGTTGATCAACATCTGTCTTGTATTGGAAGATCTCAAACTGGACACAGCATCTAGATGTGATATAAAATTGTTGAGTAGAGGGGGAAGATTACTTCCCTTGATCTGCTGGCTGTGCTTCCCTTAATGCTGTAGGTCGTCTTTGCTGCCAAGAGAGACTACTGGCTCATGTGCAGCTTGCTGTCAAGACCTTCAGGTCTTTTTCAGCAGAGCTTTACCCCGGCCAGTCCTATATCATTATTCCTTCCCACATGCAGGACTTTGCATTTTTCTGTGTTGAATTTCAGAAGGTTCCTGTTGACTCATTCCTCCAATCTGTGTGGGAGCCCTGCCCTTGAGCATATTGACTAGTAGTCATGTCCCCCCAGAGTTTGATGTCATCTACCAACTTGATGAGCATGCAGTCTTTTACCTGCTCCAGATCATTGGCGAATCCATTAAACGAGAGGTCCTACTATAAACCTGTATGGTACTTTGCTTCCTTACTGACATCCAGGTGGAGTGCAAACCATTAACCACTATGCTCTGAGCCCCCAATCATCAAAGCAATTTTTTTAACCTTTCTAGGTGTCCATTCAACCTGGGATGATCTTTTTTCCTGGGATGGTTGGTTGTAGCTGCGTATGTCAGACAAATCCTACATTTGGTCACACGCACAAAACATTTGGTTGTTCAGTGTCTTAATTAGGTTCTATGTAGGTGAAATGCAATTAAATCATTAGTCTTACAGGAGCATAAAAGTGATGTATAGCTATATTCACACCAAGTTTTAACTAGCACTTTAAGGTTTTCATATTTGAAAGATTAAAATAATAGCAATTCTACATTGTATCCATGTAGTTTGCAGCATGAGCTCACTTACAATAATCACTATTAAGAGCCTGCCAATGTATATTTTACATCAGTCTAGATTCAATGTTCCACAGACCTGGAGTAGGAGTTTTGTTAGGTTCAGTTCTGAACGGGTTTATTTAATATGAGGGATGAAACTTTTTTTTCCTTAAAATGGACATTAGTTACACAAAACAGGTATGGTATAACATTGCTCATCTTGATTACTTTATTCATGTTAACTTCACTAATTTTCATAGGAAGTGGCATGTAGTATATGCTATTACAGAAGTGCGCAGTATACATTTACACAGGAAATTAAGCACTGAAGCTAATATAAAATTGATGAGAAAAAGCTCATTGTCAGCACGTCATAGTATTACAAGCTGTATCAGATTCATGTGTCCAGCATTAGGTTTAGAGGAAGTGCATGAAAACCAATGTACGGTTGCCTGTTTTTTTCTTGAACTATCAAATACAAAGCCACACATGAGCAATTTTGAGAGATGAATATAACCCCCCTGATAATATCAAACTCTTGAGTTCTTCTGACAGCCGCTGATAAAGCCAGCTGATTTGTAGAATAACACATTGTCCATTCCTTCAGACAATTGAAATTACTGCCCTCACCTGGTCATATTGAAATGATTTCACTTTATTTCAGGAAAATCCATGTCTAATAACATACAAATTTTTAGCAGTTTCTGTTGTGATGGATAATTTTACTGATTTCAGACGGCAACTAGAGCTTCTAACCTTCTCCTACAGAAGTCATGAATTGTTCTATGTATACATTCATGTCCATATTACATATGTGTTTCATTCCACAGATTGCTAAACTTTCCAGGCCTACTTATGCAGGCTATATGGATCTCTGTGTAAGAGAATAAGTAATTCTGTTGAGACCCATCTCTGAAGAAGAGTGCATGTTGAATGACTTTGTTGAGTCAGAACCAGAGTACACAAAATATTGTGGGATTGCGTTAACAGTTTATTGAGGTGCAGGATCAATAAGATACTTAAGTATGCCTAAGTAAAATGTCTTCATTTTATTTTAATCTTGAATTTTCCATCAAAAAATCTTTCTGTAATTGTGCTTTCACTGTTTTTGAAGGGGAAAAGAAATACCAGCTTTTAAAAGATGGCATGACCAAGTGTCTTAATGTATAGGTATAAATGGTCTAGGCAGCTTGTCTGTTCAGCTGTTTGTTGTGGAAAATCTACATGTTGCCATCTTCCTAGAAGACGGCAATCTGAACTGCAGTTAATCCACTAGATTTTTGCTGTAATCGATGTTACTATTGTGTCTTGAAATGATAAGTATATGGTTAATCTGATTGACATTAACTGCCTTCTGCACATACATAATACCTTTTGATTATTCTTAATGTGCATATATAAGATTCTGCACAAGCATACTGTATATTTGATGAAAATATTTTTTTTTAAACTGGCTTGTTTCTGTTGGTTTTGCATTGTTTCTTTTCTGTTTTAGCATCACCATCATACAGGTTAATTTGAACATCCTACTTTGGAAGACTATCATGTATCGATTTAACTTCTTCATTAAATTTATACCATACTTCATTTGCTCATTCTTTAGCAGAATGTGTATTTTGATGAATTTAGTGCTCTGATGTTTTCCTTTTATTCCTAAATAGCAAATTTGTTTACTGATGATTACAAACCTAGCAACTCCTGAGTATATAGTGTCCCTTACCATTTCCTACCTTGGAGTCTCTCCTCCACTGTAAAAGAGAGTGGATTTGCTAATACAGTGACCTGTTTCCCAGCCATTTTGTCTCTTGCAAGACATTCCTCCCATCATTCCCTAAGTTTAGCAAGGATGTCCGATCAGCACAAGCTCCAAGTATGTAGTGTTTCCAGTCTCTCTTTC
The DNA here is from genome assembly GCF_018139145.2 of Gymnogyps californianus. Lineage (NCBI taxonomy): Eukaryota > Metazoa > Chordata > Aves > Accipitriformes > Cathartidae > Gymnogyps > Gymnogyps californianus. Next base: position 18,449,772 of record NC_059482.1, read on the forward strand.
TTGGTGAAAGTAAAGTGCTGAATGAAACAGATACCAAATAAACTCTTTGATGGATATAAAGTACAGACAAGAACACTGGCTAGCAATTAAGAATGGGTTTGAGGATCTGAAAAATTAAGAGAAGGTTAAGAAGAGTGGTAGATAATCAGAGATAAAAACAGGTAAAAATAACTGCAACAATGAAGAACAAAACATGGCAGTGTTTGGATATCATACAAAAGGATGAAGACAAAAACCTTAATTGTAGGAGTTATAGCTAAAGTCTAGTTATAGAAGGACAAAAACGGTGCTTTAATGAGGTGCCTGATGCTGAGATTATTACAGGTGACCAAACCCCCACCATTTTATAGACAACTGAGCAAATCATGAAGATATTCAAGGGGCAGTGAAGGTGCTCAGGTACAACAAAGCACCAAATGTTGAAAAGCATTTCTGCTGAATTATTAAAAGTAGCAAAGGGTAAGTTTTGTTTGAAGACTTTAAGTGGAGGTATGAAGACTTTTAAGGGTATAATTTGGAGATCTAAAATAAATTTAAACAGATGAAAATTGGGTTGTAACTGAAAAAAGAAGGGCATGTAGAGTACCACTGCATCTCAGTCCTTATTACAGCCCATAGGATTCTCTCTTTGATACTAATCTATAAGCTTGCTCACTATTTGGCAGATATACTAAGAAAATATTGGCAAGCCTATTAAAAAAACCCATGTCCACTATGAATGAAATCTTTTTGTTATTTCATATCAGTGTGGGGCTTGGAGAAAGCATACACAAATGACCTCCACCAGCTTTTGGACAGCTTATGATGTTGTTATTATTTTAAAGAAATGTAGGCAGGCAAAAATGGCAAGAAAACATCATACAGATTGGTAAAAATGAAACTAGTTTTATCGTGTAAGGCAACATAAGCACCCAGACAAGCTTACAAACAGTTTGTAATGATAATCATGCTATATAGGTTATGTACCTAGAAGCATTAATTACTAATAACAACTTAAAGAGAAGAAAATAAGGCACAATCCTCTCACTTTTATCTTTTGAGAAGTTTTAGTTTCAATTACCAAGGTAAAACAAGCTGAAGATGTGCAAAGCTAGTTAAAAAGAAAACAAAAAACCTGTTGTTTTACATCTGTTTGAGGCCTCAGCACTTATGGTAAAGGAAATTGAGCAATCCTGTGGAATAAAATATTAAGGCACATTCTTTGGGTGGACCAGAGAATGATTGATGTACTAAAATGTAATCAGGAGCTGTGGGTGGTTGGTAAAGAAGCAAGTGTATGAACATGAAACCAGCATATCTGAGGCCAGAAGAGGTGGCAAAAAGGTCAAAGAGACCAGCTAAGTGTCTTTTGGAAGCTCATTCTTTTGGGGCTTGATCTTATGCCAACCAAAGAGAAGAGGGAGCAATAGTAATTGAATGAGTCCTGAGATACTTAATATGAATTACAGTAATAGACAAAAGATACTGCTGACATAAAATGGAGCAAATTATGAGTACAGCTGAGGACCTTCAGGGTTCATAGGGCCTAGCAGATTTCTTTTATTTCTGGTAATTCCTATAACAACAAGCAAAATTTTTATTATGGATCATATATAGTAACTGTTTTTTCACCAATTAATTAAATCCATTATCTACATTATTATAAGATACATGGAAGGGGGGAATTTATAGAGGACTTTATAGCAGATATGACTTATTTGGTCGTTCCAACAATCTGGGATCAAGTTTGCAAGCAGTATTCTGCTCAAATTTCTAAGCTGCTGTGCTCTAGCCCCTTGAAAGCTGCCTGTTATTTCCTACCCATTTGTTATAGTATCCTGTTCTTGGCAATATGCCTACTATTTAAGGTTACTTTCATTAATCAGCCATAAGTTAATTTCTTTGCAGGCAGAATCTCTGATCTCGTTATGTTGTCTTTAAAGCTGAAGGCCTCAGGTTTGGTTTTTTTTTTTTTTTTTTTACTTTGATATCACTGTAGAAAGATAGTCTTAAGTTAAAGGACTGTGTCTCTGGGGAGTCATTTGGTAGTCTTTGAAGAAGTGACAGTTGGGGCAATCATAAAGCAATATTCACATTTTTATTTAAAAGTTACAAAATTCAGTGACTGATACAGCTGTGGAATGCGGATCATGTCCTTAAAATAACCTAGGCTCCATAGATTGCCTTGCAATGGTACATAGAAAAATTATTCTTACAGGCTGCCTGGTCTCAGGGCTACACACACAATCAAGTCAGTGATAACGTGACAAAATCATTTCTCCTGCCCTGTGATATGCAATTCTTTTTCTAGGGGTTATGTGCATATTTTAGCTAATAGCTATGACTCTCCTTGTTGTACTCCTTTCTGATTTTTTTTTTTTTAATAGCAGCCAACATGTTTAAAAGTTTATATACTGATCCGTGACGCCTGTGTAGTACATTTGTGCTTTGAGCTGTTTCTCTTCAGAACAGGCTGATCACTTTTTTCTTTTTTTCTTATTTCTTTTTTCTTTTTTTTTTTTTTTTTTTAGCTAGATGGCCATTACCAGTACATGGGAACAACAGTCAAACTTGATATGTTGCATATACTATGAGTTTAATGTTTTTTCCATTGCACTTCGTTTCCTTAATGCTACCTGAGGTATTTCGAGACATATGCATCCCTGTCTTCTGTCTTTCAGCGTTAACTTCAACTTGAGCAATAAAATCTGGGTGCTTTTTAGAGCATTAAATCTGGCGAGTGGAAATTTGTCATAATGTCTTTCAGGACCACCAGGTGTATGTCAGAGAGCGGGAAAGTTGCTCCACAGGTAACTCAAATCTCTGTGAGCAAGCCTAGTACATGAAGAAGCCATTTGTATCCCACTGAGTCCCATAATGTTGAGAATATTGCTGAGATTTACACAAGTCCAATCTATGCAACTGATAAGATGGCTGCAGCAGGGTAGCAACCATATGACCTGAATCACTGTTTCGCATGCCTCAGAGGCTGTGGCACTAGTGGAGTTTTGGGGTTTTTATTTGTTTTGTTTTTAGCTGGGTCAAAGCTACTGTGAAGGGTGCATTTTATTAAACTAGGCAGCTGGAAAGCGGTTAGGTGGAAGAGCTCGGGAAAGGAAGCCACGTTGCCTCTTGGGTATGGAGTGGAAACACTGGGTCAAAGGTAATATATTGGCAAAGGTCCTGAATGTCTGTTTCCGTATCTTACTTAAGGTTGCCCCAATGCTTTTAGACAGAATTGTTGTCAATGGTATTGATTAGATGTTCTGATAATCTGGCAAGCTTCCTGATGTGTTAAATTTCCGTCTTTCACGTGGTGTTAAGTGTGGAAGGAGTATATGTAACTGCAGAAGTAACTCTCAGTGGACACCACCAAAGTATGACTGCTTGCTATCAATTGTGCTGCGCATGCCAATTCCAATTAGTCATTTGCCAGTCACTTTTAACACTTTCTAGTAATTCTGTGAACCCCTAGTAACATGCTATGTACTTCTAGAGTTTTAATTTATGTTTTTATCAGAAGAGATTACACAGAAAGTTTTATTTTCATCAGACGTAAAAAAATGTCTGAACTAAATTTCTGCTTCACTTACAACATGTATTCTTAAAAGTGTATATTCAAACTCAAAAGTGGGCAAAGAAAATATGGACTCCAGGATAGCAAATTTTGTATTTAAAGCAATTTGTCAGAACAGGAGCAAATGTAACATTTGCACTTAGAAGTTAAAATTTGAAATGCATCTTGGAAGAAAACCTAACTTCACTTAAGCTTCTGATTTCTTTTCCATAGTTGTTTGATAGTTGTTTTATGAACAAATTCTTACTATGGAAAATATTATCGAGCTTTCAGTCTGCTTTAGCTTGTGCTTTGAAGCAGTTACAATGTGAGAGGAAGATTGTGATTTTCAAGACCTCTTCCTTTTTATTGGTGTACACGCATGTACAGTAGCAACTTCCAGATTTCCCATTTTCCATCACCGTGGGCACAGAAGAGCTGTTGCTGCGGACGAGATCAGATGTCATCACTAGTTTTGTCTAAAGGGTCTTGTGTGATGTCCCACCTAATCAACAGCTCCTCCCTTGCTGCCGGAATGGAGAACGGTGGTAGGGCGGCCTGTGAGCCTTGTTGCAGCCCACGAGACGGCGCCCGAAATTCCCGTCAGTCAAAATAAGACCTATTACAGCAAGAAATGGGTTAATGATTGTATCTCTACTTCAGCAAATGCACAATAAAGAGGTAGATTAGTAGAGGTGAAAAAGTTATTGCAAAACTGCCACAGTATTATGAAAAACAAAATGATTTCGTTGAGCAGTAGTTCTGTTACCATAATCCTAACGATAAACTCTGTTACAATAATAATAGGAGAAAAATTAATTGCAGCAAGGACAGGACAAATCTTTTTTAATCCTCATTGTCATCTCAACTAAATCCAAACCTATTTGTATTAACCTTTGCTGACAGAGTCACATGATGGACATAATTTCTTGTAATTTACCAGGAGTAGATCTAACCTTTCTTCATCAAATATTCATAAAGGCATGATTCTCAATGATTTTCTGTCTCTTTTCATATTTACAGCTTGTTGTCTTCTTCCTTTTTACTATAATTTGAACACAATTGAAGTCAGATGGAATTAAAGTTAAATTGCTTTAGTGTCTGCAGTACCTGAAAGCAAAGAATAACTAATTGAAATTTCTTACAAGTAGAGATCATGCTGTACTCTGATGTGACTGCATTAAACAGTCCAAATGTCCTTGCCTTTTGAGGGGGAAAAAAACTAACCCCGATTAAATGGCATCAGTTCTTATCACTTGCATAACTGTTTAAAGTGTGTGTGTGTCATGTATCTGCATAAAATCACACATGGAATTGAAAGTATGTAGTTTTACTGGGTCCTTGGACAATACATTTGAGTCATGAAAAGGAATGCTGTGGGCTTGATTCCTTATTTAGGTGTAAATAAGAATAACCGTTGAACTCAATTCAATTATGCTAGTGTAAAAGTGATATAAAAGGTTGAAGATAAATCAATTTGATTAAGGCAGTGTAGAACTGGTATGAGACTTGGATTATGCATCTTTTTCCATCTAAGAAGTTTAAATCTGAAATATAATTATATACTAGCTGTAGAATGACCACACGTCCCAGTGGATTTTTTTTAATGAGGAAATAAGACTCTTTTAATGCAAATATAAGGTATAATGGCAAATATTAAACAGAAATTCATATATTTAAAATATAATAATGTGATAAATTCTCAGAAATACTTTAGACTGGTATATTTGAATTTAAGATGACTAGGTAATTGTTATAAACATTCTTTGCATCGTGCTATGAACAGAAACTGTGCCTGTGAGTAGCTCTAATAGACAATTTGGTATCACCATGCTCATCGTCTCAGAATAGATTGTGGATAAGTGGAAACAATATAAATGATTTAAAATAAGCATCGCTTTAAAATGCAATGCTTTTTAAGTAAGCATAAAATGCATAGGCTTTTTATTCTGGGTTCATGCCAGCCAGTAACTGAACTGTTAGGACCTTGCTTAACATTTTTCAGGTATGGCTGTCATTCTTTTTGTGAGCAATCCCTACTGTCTAATGCGATGAGCTGCTGAGAGCCATCAACTCCCATTTTCATCACTGAGAACTGAAGGTTCAGCACCTTCTAGCATTAAATCTCTAGAGAACAGAGGGTTCTGGCGGCTCCTAAGTAGTGAGATATTGCTCCAAATTAATGAAGAAAACATCTTAAAGATACACTTATCATAACTTTTATTTTTGTGGAAAAGTAGAGAGGGTTCTGTTGTTTGTGCCAGGTTCCTGTATAGCGATGATCAGATGAGGATTACTGATGAAAAACACTTGTTTATTTCCTCAAACCAGTTGCCATCTATGAAGGAGTGGATGAAGAGGCATTAACTGACAGAGGACTTTCTGAACTTTGAAGGAACTGTTTTAAATTCCTTTCATCACAGAATTACATTTCTGGAACTTTTGCAGGTATGCTAAGCACACCTGTAATCTGTATTTCCTTTTGCTTTTCAGCATGCTTTTTTCTTTGCCTATGGCATCCTTTGTAGGTTTGGATTCTGATTTGAAAGTGCATGGCCTGTTATTGCCAAATTAAGAGAGAGAATTGAATGGTGAGAAGAAGGAACTAGTAGTAGGCTGATGGGAAGGAGGCTTAGTGTGGTGCCTAATCCACTGGACAAGATCAGTGAAGTTAACTCAGTTCTTGACTAGTTCAAGCGCTGATTTCCCATGCATTGAGAGCACATTGTTGTGATACCAGAAGGGAAGTGTGAGGTGTTCGGATGGAGCGGTGATAAGGGCATAGAACGTAGTTAAATATGCACTGGAAGCAGATGAGCTTACAGGTAAATGCTATATACTGCAGCAATTGATATGCTTTTATTACAACATGAAGTCTTCATTTTAAATTTGGTATATTTAAAGTTAGATGTGGAGGTTTTAAAGAATTTCTCAACTAAAACCAAATGTAATGCTATGGAGAAAAATGCAAGAAAGCTGTCTTGGAAATAGAAAAAGTTATTAAAAAGGCATAGAGAATTAAAGAAAGGTGTTACTTCATTTCAAATTTGCAGAGAATTAGAGCAAATAGTATATATGACTTCAGTTATTCTAGCCTTAGTCAAAGAAAAGCACTTTCTATATCCATAGTAATAATGAAATTAAGGGAAATTATTCCTAATAAATTAAATATACACATATTTGAAGATTCGTATTACAATTACTAATTCGCAGAAATAAAATTTAAAAATTCCCAAAATGAAAAGCTGTCTAAATTCTTCACTGTTTTAGGATAAAGCTGAATTAAGTGCACTTATTTGTATGTAATTAGAACTTTAAATTAATTGTATAGGGCTTTAAATAAAGCAATTTTATAGTAATTTGTAAAACTGCATTTCCTTTCAGGTGACAGCTTTAAGCATCACAGAGAAAATGTTTATAAACTCCATAAGCAGTATAAATGGCATTTGCAGGTCTCTCCTAATATTGGTTCTCATTGTCTGAACTCAGAGCTCGGTTATCTTTAGAGGTGTATCCAGCTGAACATTTTAAAGTGGAGACAGCTTTAAAGAACAGAAAGCCAAACAATTAAACATAACTAACATCCTCTCATCAGGTTTTGGTATGGAACTATGGTTTATTCTTTATGGCTCAGAAGACTGCAACAACATAAAGTTAGATGAGATGCCCCAGGTCATACTCAAATTTGGGGACAGATTCAGGAGTTACACAGAAAGTCCATAAAAGGGTGTGTGCGCTCTCTCACCGTTATTCAGAATTTGCTCCTTTCTCACAAATAAAAAAAAGAAAAATCGTAAAATAAAACACACCAGTTTATTCATTGAGTGTGCCCGTATTTGTAAGAATTCTACTGAGAAAATGTCGTGGTTTAACCCCAGTCAGCAGCCAAGCACCACACGGCCGCTCCCTCACTCCCCGTCGTGTCCCCTCCCGCTCCCGGGGGGATGGGGAGGAGAATCAGGAAAGATGGCAGAACTCGTGGGTTGAGATAAGAACAGTTTAATAACTAAAGTAAAATATAATATTAACAATAATAATAATGAAATATAATAATAATAGTAATGAAAAGGAAAAGGAATATAACAAAAAAAGGGGGGGGGGGTGTGAACCCAGTGATGCACAATGCAGTTGCTCACCACCCGCTGACCGATGCCAGAGCCGCGATCCGCCCCTCCTGGCCAGCTCCCCCCCGTTTATATACCGGGCATGACGTTCCATGGTATGGAATACCCCTATGGCTAGTTGGGGTCAGCTGCCCCGGCTCTGCTCCCTCCCAGCTCCTTGCACACCTGCTTGCTGGCAGAGCATGGGAAACTGAAAAGTCCTTGAACTTAGTATAAGTGCTACTTAGCAACAACTAAAACATCAGTGTGTTATCAACAGTATTCTCACACTAAATCCAAAACACAGCACTGTAGCAGCTACTAAGAAGAGAGTTAACTCTGTCCCAGCCAAAACCAGGACAGAAAATGATGGTAAAAATACTGCATTTTTACTATGAGCAGCATAGGAGGAAAATCACAGGACTTTTCCTGAATTCGTGACAAACAAACATAGTATCTTCAAAGGGCATATGGCAGATACAGAAAGAACCTAGTCCTGTTCATTCATCAGTATGCAGGATGTAATAAAGAGAATCTGAAACCAAATATTTATGTGTGGAAGAAATGGTTACAACCTAGAGATTTCCCCCCCTCCCCCTTTTCCATATCACCTTATTTTATGAGGTTCCCCCAGTCTACAAGTTTAATATAACCTGTCATTGATGCAGTGAAACATTCTCCAGCATTCTCATGTAGCTGGTCACTCAAACGTAATAAAGATATAGAATGAAACTGCACTGGGTTCTCACACATTTCATATTATGTATGTAATTTGTTTATTGTAGTGAGCTGGTTACGTTTTAATAGGTCAAACTGCTTGCTCTTATGGGAATATGATGGAGGATTCTGTACAGGGAAAACAAACAGAGTTCATAATTCGTGCACATATTGAAAGCATGGGTTTAGTCTATTTGTATTCTAAAGAGAGTGCTTAAAAGTGTCTGGCATGTGGTCACAGGTTATTTCCAAGAAAACATACTTCCTGGTGATGTGTTCCTATCGCCTGATTTATGGCAGTCAAAAGGAACAGGACAATTGAAAGTTACTGTGCCAAGGTTACACTCTCCTTTAGCAGACATGACTCCTGACATAAATTTTGAGTTTAGACTGTCTTTGTATTTAGAGAATTTGTGATTATCAACATAATTATAATGCTCATGGTAATTCCAATAGACAGTAGTGAACACTGTACAGTAATTGAAACTAAGTGCTTCAGATGAATCTCAGACACTTTAGCTTGTATAACTGTGCATCTGAAAAGCGTGAACACCAAGTTAGCAGTCTGCTGAAAAACTTGCCTTTCCGTCAGTCCCTTGGCAAGGGCAGGAGGTTATTGGGACTAATCAAGTTGGTCTTGTGGGTAGCCAGTGAGGCCTTACGGTTTCCCAGGTGACTTTGGTCCTGTAATGCACTGTAAAGGACTGACTTTCTCCATTAATAGTTTGTTTGTGAGAGCTGGAAAGGTGACTTGTAATACAGCTGCTTTTTCCTGATTCTTCCATAATGACATTTTGAACAAGCAGATGATGTCCTTTGATTCAGTGTGACCTTGTATGTTTTGGTGATTCCGGGATGCTTTAAGAGAAACAAGTAAATGAAACGGTAAACATGCTGTTTACTTACATTTTCGTATCTTGAATATTTTTCTTAAATTACATGAGAAATTGTAATATGTATTAAATATATGTGTGTGTACGTACCTTTTGGCCAATTCTCTTTTCAGTCAAACCTATGTATATTAAAAAGACTTATACCTGTCTATAACAAGTGCAAGAGAATGGAGAATATGAATGCTTCTAAAGGTTTTTATTCCCTGCATCAGGGTTTTTCTCTCCATAGTGGTATTGGGTTCAAAGGCTAAGCTGATACTTTTGCGACTTTGACAATAGAAGTCTTCTGTCTTCTTTCATCCTCCTGGAGTATCCATTCCAATTAGAATGTATAATTTTACAGCAAGACGTATTACAAGGAATTTTTAAAGTCTTACTCAAAGTAAGCTCATTAAAGAATGGTTGTGTAAAAGTTTGAGCATCATTGTATTTAGGATTTTTATGTCAGCTGTTTTGACTTCTATCACAAGTTACTAAATTTTATCCTTTTATCCCTGTGCTAGCTGTGTGACTGCATGGTTTCCAGGCAGGAATCTTTTCTTGATTTGAAGATGTCAGAAATGAAGAATATTCTGTTCCTTTAATAGTTTGTCCCAGTGTGTGATTGACTTCATTGTAAAAAACAGGCATATCTGAATTTCTCTGGGTTCTTTTTCAAATTCCAGCTTGCTCTGCTAGACAAGAGAGCTCTTTCATACAAAATATTTTCCTTCAATCTATCAGTTTTAAATCTGATAAGCGAAGCAAATTGAGTTAATCATTATCGCATATTTTCCACCTGTCTCCACAGTCTCTTTTCTCTGCTCTCTTCAATGTACTTTTAAAAAGCTGGAAAAAAGGTTATTCCATGTTACTCTCATATTTGTCTACCTAGTGAAATACAGAAGGATTAGGTACTATACTGGGACTTCATTTTGAGTTGTCTGGGGTAATATCTACATTGTTTTCAGATGCAGTGGTTTTGAGCACAAACTCATCAATTTTCCAGTCATCCTTCTCCCTGTTATTTCATATAGTTCTATAACATGTTTGGTCCTGATCATTAAGTGACCTGGCAGGGCTAAGTCCTGTCCACTTGTTTTTTAACCATATCAGTCTCTGTGCTATCTGCAAAAATTGTCAAGTAACTGATCATTGCCATTTACTTTCAGAATACTGACGAAAATGTGACTAATACTGGCCACCGTATTGGTGTCTGGAGGAATCCCTTATGAGGGTCACCATTCAGTAGTGATTCCCCATTGATGTTTATCATTATGTTACTTGATAGCCATTACTTGTGGTGTATGTTCTGCTGACATTCAGTGCTACTTGGGGGGGGGGGGGGAAATCATTCACTAGCTAGCGTAAATCAATTCATCCTATTCATCCGTAGTTTCTTCTAGTAACTGAACTTGTCGTCTTGAAGGGTTTGTCCAACAAGATTTGTTTTCCAGAAAAAACATACTGATTGGCATGCTTTATATATTCATATTATCTGTCAAATGAATCCTATACCAGCTTTTCTATTGCCTAATGATATGCTATGGGGCCTGTAGATACTTGGATCACTCCATTTGCTTGGTCATGATAGTAGCACTCCAACAGCCTTTATAATTTCCAGAATTCAAATCAACCCTATTGGGCCACAGAGTTCTTCAGTCTGTTATAAGTTAATAACACAGCATAGTGCCAGACATTAACATCTCTAAGAGGGCTGGCTGTATGCAAATATGGATACTGTTCTTTTTTGTGTGTGTTCTGGAGCCAGTTGAGAAAAAAATGGGTCTGAACACTGTTAAAAGCTTCCTGGCACGGCCCTAGCTGACTTGTACCAAGATTGTTTTTTACATTGGTAGAAGATGATTTGATTCCTAAAATCCAGAGATGCAGAGAATAACACCCTTCCTTGTTTCCGAGTAAAAAATAGAAAAGGCAGACTGGCAAACAAGATTTTTTAAGCCCCAAAGTTTTCATAATCAAAGGTGTTCTCTTGAAGGTATTCTAAACCTTCCAATTAGAAAGGTCACAAATACCTCTAGAAGATTGGTACCTGGTTTAAATTATGAGACAAATGTAAACGAACAGTATTTTTCTAATATCTTGTCAGGAGGAAAAAAAAAGGGGAAGAAGTGCATGGAGCAGTCCTCAAGGACTTGAACCTGCGGTTAGAGTGTGATTTCACCAGTGTTTCACTCTGGCTAGACAGACAAGCCAACATTAAGTAAACTGAGCCTGGTAAAGTCATTAAGGCTTGGAAAAGCAAGATCAAATCGGTATCTGTTAACAGAAAGTAGCTAACCCAAGCCTGTCACTGTTTGGGCAGGCAACAGTGTTCTACGTGCTCGATAGCAGTGAAATGCTAGAAAAGCTAAAGTGAAAGTGGAAAGGACAAACTCTGTAGGAGAAGCTCTAAGAAAATGGGCTTTTCGTCTTGCTGAGGAATGTCATTAACTTCCCTAGATGCTCTTACTGACACTTCAATAAACAGGAGAGCGTGTGAAATTTCCCTGTAGAACTGCACATATCTGAGAAATACAAACTACAAATTAACAACTCCTCAGGAGTACTTAAGAAAGGAAGAAAGAAGAAAAGACACCTCCTGTTTGCACCAAAAAGAGGAGGATTATGTATCTATTGCCAAAACCCTTAAAGTTTACATTAATTCCTTGGCATTAAGATAGGTTGGAGTAATAGCATTTCAGCAAAGAAAAAGGTGAACGCATACTTTGCATTTTAGATTAATATAATCACAATATTATTTGAAAAAACAAACTAGGTAGGAGGGATATTAGGTCTGTTGCATGCTCAGGGAAGTAGTCTTTCTTATAACACAGGAAGAGAAGAAATTTCATCAGCAGTTCATTGAAAGGAATGACTAACATAGCTCAGCTGGCAAGCAATAAACTAGGAAAAATGGAGTCTGAAATACAACATTCATAGACAAAATCAAACATATGGAAGGCCAAGACCATCCACTTTTCATGAAGTTTAAATAACTGTTCTTTAGCAGACAGAACGAAGGAAGACAAAACAGTAGGTCTCTTGTAACAGTAATGAAATGGATACTTTTCATTATGTGTGTCTGGATTTCCCATGAATCTGCACGAAGTACAGAGGGATGGACAGCTTATGGCACCCAACAAGAGAAGATTTCTGTTTCCTCGAGCTCAAAAAATTACACCATTATCCACAGAATTTGAACCTGAAAGTGTGGCTACTATGCAAGTTACTTGGCAGAAATCCCTGAAAAGTGCCGCTAGTACATTATTGGAGTCCTGCATTACTTCAGATAACACGTGGAAGATTTATGCCCATGGCATAATGAATTAGAGAGAAGGGGTCAGTGCAGTACAGGGACTAGAGACTAAATGCGAGGATAGGGACTGGGGTAGGGATAGGATGGCTACCTCAAGTTCTTAAGAAAAGTTGCAGTTAATCATGTATATGTATACGGCTGTACACTGAGCAGTGATGTAGAGATCATCTCTAGGAACCCTACGCAGTGAAGCTTTTAAGCCTGTGCGGAACTTGGAATATATTTGAAAGTTCCACTGTGGTAAACGAGATTTAAATATGTGACTATGCATTTTCCTCAAACCTGATAGAAGATTGAATCAGGTCCTTAATTAACTAATGTAAGAGGTCTTTGGAATTCTGATGTGATGTTTTAAGAGGAATTATATGACAGAATAATGTGAGAGTAGCATTGCAGGTCAATCAGCACAGCAGGTGTCTGCTTCTCTCATTAACAAACTTCAGGTTTTGTAGCCATTTTATAATAAAGAATTAGTCAAGAGAAAGCACATAAATGTTTGAGAATGAATTTGAATTGTGCCTTGCAAATACTAACAAAATAACCCATCTGAACTGCTCTTAAGGCATTGGCACCATATACTTTATTATCATTAGAGTGTTCCCTATGGCAATAACTTCATCCAAGAAGAATTTCAAGAGTAGTTGCATGATCTATTGAAAAGCAATTTTTTACTTTCTGTTGAGGCAAGATAGTTTTACGAATAACTCTGAAGTTTACTCCGAAGGCCATTTCAATCGTCTGTAGATCTTATGATATTATGTTACCTTCTTTCGTTTCAAATTCACAGCATAAGAAAGAAAAAGAATGACATAAATTGGATGTTAGAAGATTTCTGAAGATAGACATCAGAAGAATTCAAGAGTAAGAAGAGAACTCAGCATTATTTGTTATTTTCCATCCTAAAGTAAAAAGAGAACAAAGCATCAAAGCATCAGTAGTGAGAGAGAGCTCAAAGCCAGGACTATATATCATAGCATATAAAACAAGTGAGTTGGCACCACCGAAAGGTCTAAAGTCTTAGTCTGTGGTTTAAAGTCATTGATATTGCAGTCAGAAAGATTCTTTACACCACGGAAAATAATATGAAGAGCTATATGCGTTTGTTGCAATAGGCGTTTTAGGTTTTACCTACTAGTAGTATTTTGGTACTCACTTGAGTGAGTAAGTCTTCATGGTGCTGAGAGAATTCAAGTCCACTGATAGAATGTTATAGATTGGGTTCTTGCACTTTTTTTAAGCACTCGTGGAAATAATGTCTGTGAAAGTAGGGCAGGATCAGATGCATGTAGTTTATCGTGTGTTTAAATTGATTGAATGGAATCATATTCCACAAAGGAAACTGTATTCCTGTCTAATAACTTTAAATCATCGTTCAGTGTGCACTGGAATTTTAGTTGGTATTACAAATATTGCAGAATGACATTAATTGCAAAATTTTGAGGTATAGTGATGCTGAACTTTCACACAGAATTTCTTCTCTTAATGCAGTTGAAAATAAGTAAAGAAATGCGTTTATTTGCACTGTATTTGGGCGATGGTAATTATTTACAAGTTAAAGTAGAAAAGGATATTTAACATCTCTATATAATATTTTCAGTTATTTGAAATGCAAAGGGTAAATAGCAAAAATTCTGAGGTCTTGTTTAGTAATCAGAAAGATTTACTCCACTTAGAGAAGCAGAGAAGCAGCATATTGAACATATTGTTGCCTTACGATTTTTATTTGTGCCTGAATGTACTGTAGCATTTCCTGGGACATCAAGTCTGTTTCTCTGCCAGCACTGGAATTTTTTTGGTGGTATATTTTTATAGTGATTTACCCATAAAATATCACTGAATACAGCAGCAGCCGTGGAGAAATTCTGCAGTGATTGAAATGTGATTAGTTACATGAGGCTTTCTTTTTTTATTCCTAAACTTTTTTCCTCTTTTTGAGCCTCTCTGCCTTTCTTGTATCTGTTTGCTCATTTCCCTATTATTTGTTCCCTCCTGCTTCTGTTTGACCTCATGTTGACCTAAAGGAAACTGTGTTTTAGTCCATAGGATTGCATTGCTCTTATAGTATTAGTTCCAATATATGTTATAAACATTCTGGTTGCAGGCTACAGCCGAGGTGAACAACACAGGGAAGACAATGTAGTTCTGCAGCACAATAAACCTTTTTTTTTTTTTCTTTTGTTCCCTAAGCCACGTAGGAGTTCAAGGCCATATCTCTTGATAGAAAATGTGGTGTAAGCTCCTCTTATATATGTGTGTGAGTATATATGTATCTATGTATACAGAGGGAGATGTATATATGTACACATATGTATTTATATCAGAAGTTACAGTCATAAGCACGATCTTAATTTCAGTCTGCAAATAGAGAGTTAGTCTCGTGGTTGTTTGGCTTTCCCATATGGTGCTTGCTATCAGTGTATCATGGTTTCCTTTTGGCTAAGGAAACGTGCAAATTCACTGAAATGGACCAAAGCTAGTGAGAGCTGCATTTTAGTAAGAGTCTGAGAGCAGCTGGACAACGTGGTTCCTGGGGCAGGATCTCCATTTGGCGTCACTCTCCCTAATAAACTTACATCAACAAAGGACTGTTCCATGTCAAATCATATGCGGAGTCCTTCTTGCACAGTAATTACTACAAACATCTAAGGTCTGCAGTTCTATTCTGCTCCCAAGTGCTGCCCCTTCTGTGTCACCCTTGCTTTGGTCCTGACGGAAGTTGTGGGATTTTGAGGATGGGTTGTATTAGCAGCTTGCAGGAGTGACGCAGGAAGCGCTTCGGGCTGAAAGGATTACATAGCTTTGATGCTGAAAAGATATAGCCCATTTCTGTCCAGTCTGATTTAAGGATCAAGTAATATGGTTACTGTTAGTTGCATTCAGTCATGTTTCTTTTGATTTTACTTTGCACATATAACAAACAGGGATTTGTCATACAGCAGTTGATTTCTATTAACATGAGAAGTTGTCTTATGGAAAAATGTACACTCAACAAGGAAAATGTTTTAGCTTTCTTGCAGAAGGGCAGAGCCTGCAAAGCCTGAAGTTCTTTGCAAAATGGGATTGCTTACTTTAAATGAGGGGGCCTTAAATGGAAGGGCCATGCTCCTGCAGTGTCATCTAAAACCACCCTATGTTTACATTTTTCCTTGGCTATATGACATGCACATAAAAGGAGTACAAAAGATAAAGTGGAACAGCAAATGATGCTGGAAGCATCATTAACTTTTCGGGTGGCTTTCGTTTGGAAAATACAGTGTCTTTCGAAAAATGTGCCATATGCATGGCTCAGCCCCAAATCTTCCAGCAGTCTAATACTGGCAAGGGAGGGCATCTGTACCCCCCTGGGAAGCAGGCTGTGGAGATTTCCTTTTCTCCTCTTTGTTGGTTTTTATTTCCATTTCCTTTTCCTCTCTTTTTCTCAGTCATTTAACACCGCTCTGCACAACAGAGGGGAGCATCTGGCCCCAAGTAAACACCCAATAAAGTAAGTGGGGGAAGTTCACAGCTCCCTTGGTGCTATTGCGTCTGTCTGTCTGGTTGTGGACTCAACAAGATAACCATGCATCAATTTACATTGTCCAGGCTATCTTCACAACCAGAAGTGCTTGAAACCTTATTTTAATAGAAGCTTAGATTCTGGAGAATACTGTAAAATCTCTCCAAAGGCTCCAAATCAGCAATTCCATCTGTGTTTCTGTAAATGTAGAGGAACAATGCCCCCGCTGATTATGCAAACAGAATGAAAATAGTTATTTTAAAAGTGCATAAAATCAATACTTTGGGGAAAACAAGTCAGCTGTGTTTATACTCAGCATATAGCAGACATTTTGTTTCTTTGTCTGAAAAAATCATAGGAAAGCAAGGATCGCAAGTGAAATAAAACAGCCGATCATACAGTGCAACAGAGGGGACTGGAACATCAGATGCCTCGGCAAAGGCTTAGAGCATTTTAGGTTCCTTTTGAGAGAATATAAATTATATTGAGGTTGATATATTTCTACGTTGTTTGAAGTCAAAGCCAAATATTCTCAGCACAGAGGGAATAACTCACATCCCATTGCTGATCGTGAAAAGTATATAACTAAATCCATGTCTGTGGTGCTGAAAATTTCCTCCTAAATGCTGTCTCTTTTAGACTGATGGGATTTTTTGCAAGTATTGGTACGAAGGGGTGTGTATATAAATATGTATAAATGTGCTTCTCATACAGTCAGGATACATTGCTTGTATACGTATTATTCTAAAAACAGGAAACAAAAGCATCTGAGAAACAGGGCTGAAAGGGAACAATTTGTAGACCTATAGGTTAAATTGGATTAAACTTCATCTTTCAGCAAATGCCATGTTATTTATTCAGTGTTTCTCTGGGGGATTTCCCTACCCCCTACACTTTATAGAGAGTAGTGATGTTTCTTAATTAAAAAATCAAACAAACATGGAATGGAGACTGCCCCACACAGCCATTCTCTTGTGGGAATAGGAGGCGCACTGATTTTCTCATGGACAGTTTCTAGGTCTGTTGGACAGAGGCCGCAAAGGAGAGAAAAAGCTCTGTCTGGGGAAGTCAGGTTTACATCACGCATCCGATGTCAGCGCTCTTCTCGGTGGCATTACAGTTGCTGCAGTGCCATCTACTAGGTATTCCCCTTTGGTAGGGTGGAGTTGGTGGACATGGTGAGGAAGGTCATTGATAATCTCATCCGAAGTATCTTTTGGGTAGATTTCTGTTTGTTAATTCACCCACAGTAGAGATGAATATATCGGAGAAAGGAGCTTCTTGTGTCCTCTTTTCTTCCATTCTTTCCACCCAGAGCTGGAATGTTTCTGAGGTTTTGGGGCTTTGTTTTACAATCCCCACTCTGTGGCTGAAGATACTAAGATGCTGTGCAGCAAATCTTTATCCTTTCCCATAGTTTGTCAGCTAAATAGTTTAGAAGGACCGAAGTATATTTTTACAGATTTTAATTAATATTGTAGCCGAAAGAACGTTGAAAATGTATTTTAATTTCTCTACAGTTAAGGCAAAGCAAAACATTCTTTAAAAATAGTTTTGTGAGTTTTTCATATATTACTACAAATACATGTGAAACACGTTGGGGCACCACTTGAAAACTCTTTGCAGTTGGACTCCACCAGTGTGTTGATTGCTGTTATTTCAACATTTGGAGGGTATTAACAATTTAACTTTTTCTCATGTTTACCTGATTTACAATTAGAGTAATAATAGAAACCCTGGCATTTTCAAGTTCACGCAACTGTCACTTAAACCTCTTTAGTGTCAAGTTCATTGATCTCTCTCCTACCTCTCTGTGGAACAGCAAAACGCGCTCTGCAGGCCAGTGTTAAAAGATGGATTCTGCTACAGATTCACTTTGTAGAAGTACACACAAGGATGATGCTGGCTCTTTTCAGGCTATCCTATTCCGTCACCAGTGATGCCTCAGGATATTTTAGCAGCGTCCTCATTTCAAATGGAACGGCTGACTTCGGAGGCATGAAGCTCTTGGGTCAGTGACTGTAAACTGTAGTAAGGGCCAAATGCATCAGTGACACAAGTCATTATCAACTTTTGAAAGAAGCAGACAGGAAAGATCTTCTAACATGCCATCGTGTGTATTTATACTTGCATATTTGTGCAGCTGATACCTGTTTTTTTCTTGGATTAAAATTTAACTGATATTGCCTCCATCCCTTCCTAAATCTGGCATTCTCTTTTCAAGTTTCTTGAAAAGAAACTAATTTCGTCCCTTCTATAGATGCAGTCCTGGTCTCAGCCATTACTTATGGCTGGGCACACTCTGGTTACAGCACATGAAAGAACATCAGCAGTGACTTAATGTAAATGGGACAGACTCCGTGGGAATACACTGGGGATCAGATGTTCAAAAGAACGAAGCACTGCTCTCTTTCCATCTGGCCACTTCCTTTCACTGCCTGTTTGGGACCAGTACTTCTGAAATCTGGTTTGCAAAGTCAAATATTGATGTAATTTATTTTGTTCTTAAAAGGCAGAGTAAACCTGGGAAGGTTTTAGTTGTGCAGAGTCACAGTAGGGACAAGCATGGAACAACTGAAAGAAATACTCTCTGCCAAGGTTGACAATTTTCTGATTGGTTAATTAAAAAAGCTAAGAAAACCTTTAGTTTAAGTTTTACATTGAACTCAATAACTTTCAAAATTCCAGTTTTGGCATGAAAAAATAGAATTTTGTTGGTGATAAAGACAAAGCATTTACAGCCATATGAAGAAAACATCTTTCATATTGTTATAGTTCAATATATTTACATTTTCTCCATCCTTTGTTTTTTCAGTAAACAGTTTTTAGGGTACAAATTATGAAAGTTAATCATAATACCAAGTGAAGGATTTGTAAATTATTGGCATGGTTATGTTTTACAGAGTTGAAACAAAGAGATCAGAAAACATTCCACCCTAACCCTGTGTCATGATGGGGCATTAACTAACCTGCATTTTCCAAACACCCTTCCATTTTGGTGAAGTTCCAGCTGAAATATGGATTTTGTATATGTTATTTCCTTTAAAATAAGCCAAACCAGCAGTCAAGATTTCAACATTTTTTAACTGTAAACAAGTTTAGCTCCAGCTCCCTTTGTAAATCTCATGTCTTGGATTAGGTCTCCAGAAAAACTACTCCCAGGAAAGCATAGGAATGGTTTGCCTCTGATGTAGCTGATCCAGGCTGGAGCTCTGTCCATGCAGGATGCGGGCACCAGTGACATAATGGCTGTTGCATGTTTTGCTCCCAATGGAAGAGTTGCCATTTCTTCAGCTGTTTTTGTTTTCATTGTTCTTTGAGAATGACGTGTCCATTCTCCCGAATGGCAAGGAAAGCTACCTTATACCTCTGTGAAACCATGCGCTTTTTGTTTTGTACATTTCTACAGTTGTCTCAGCTTTGTGCTGAGCTCTGGAATTCGACTCTGGGTACGCTAAAGCTCTAGGGGCTTGCCTGAGATATGACATATATAATCACCCTCGCCATTTGACCCCTGTGTTGTTCCGTGTGGCCAGGTAGGAGCAATGCAGGCTTCAGGTGCCCGCCTCCAGTGACTGGTGCCAGAGGTCAGCAGCTCCTAACTGGGCAGCTGGCAAAATGTCCC